>NW_007751789.1:5674-6569 GCF_000696425.1 Galeopterus variegatus | reverse complement strand
ATGTCACAGAACAAACTTAAAATGTTTTATATTAAAATCTTTAAAGGCTGAAAATTATATCTGTACTTAAACATATTTTGGCAAGTAAACTTTATTTTAATAAATTTTATTGTTTATATCTGAAGTTACAACATGATGTTATGGGTAAATATAGATAGTACAGTGCCTAGTACAGGGAAGCAAATTAACTTGTCTATCATCTCACATGGTTATTTTGTGTGGTAGGGGACAAGAGCCTCTAAAATCTCCTTATTCAACAAAAGTCGGTAATACAATACACTATTATTAACTCTAGTCCTCATGTTATATATTAGATCTCTAGACTTGCTCACCCTGCACACCTGTTCCTGTGTATCCTCTGACCTACATCCTCCTGCTTCCTCCCCTGACTCTCCACCTCTGGTAGCCACTGTTTTATTCTCTATCTCTGTTTATTTGACCTTAAAAAAAATTTTTTTTACATATAAATGAGATCATGCAATAATAAATAAATTAATTAATTAGTAAATATAAGACTGAAGTCTTCATTCACTCTGTTTGGAGTTTTCCAAAATACTGTAATAATGTGCCCCCAAAGAGCAGGAGGTTCTTATCTGTAGTTTATGTGGCATTTTTCTTCTTTTTTTATTATAAATATATGTGGGGTACAATGTTGATTTTCAGTAATTGTGTACAACGTGTGGTGGCTAGATCAGTATAGTTAGCTTATTCATCATTACAATACACAATCATTCTTTGTGTCCGATGACCAATTCCTCATTAGACCCCCTCTCATCCCCCCTTCCCTCCCCTTTTCCACCTCTAGTTTTCTAAAAGTTCAACATATTACTGTGATTGTTCTTTCTTTCTTTCTCTCTGTCTCTCTTTATTGTTCATTTGTTTATTTATGGATTCA
>NW_007751789.1:0-260 GCF_000696425.1 Galeopterus variegatus | reverse complement strand
CTATTTAGCAAAGCTGCTAGATCCAAAGTGGATATTAAAAAAAATCAATTGCATTTCTGTATATCAGCAAGAAATAAAAATTTTGAAACAGCTACCAGTTTTTGAAGAGAATAAAAAATTTTAATAATAAATGTAGCCAAAGATGAATACAACCTTTACTCAGAAACCTAAATATACCATTGAGGAAAATTAAAGGCAGCTAAACATAGAGGTATACCATACTCTTGAATTTGAAGACTCATTACAAAAATGTGAATTGC
>NW_007751788.1:13835-14320 GCF_000696425.1 Galeopterus variegatus | reverse complement strand
TTTCCCCCTTAGTACTGCTTTTGCTGTATCCCACAAGTTTTGGTATAATGTATCATTATTTCCATTAGTTTCGATAATTTCTTTTTATTTCCTGCTTGATTTCTTCTTGGACCCATATGTTGTTAAGTAGAATGTTGTTTAATTTCCATGTGTTTGTATACTTTCCAGAGTTTTGTTTATTATTGATTTCTAGTTTTAATACATTGTGGTCTGAGAAAATACATGGGATAATTCCAATATTTTTGAATTTGTCAAGACTTGATTTGTGTCGTAATATGTGATCTATCCTGGAGAATGATCCATGTGCTGATGAGAGGAATGAATATTCTGAGGTTGTTGGATGGAATGTTCTGTAGATATCTGCCAAGTCCAGTTGGTCTAAAGTATTGTTAAGACCTTGTGTTTCTCTGCTAATTCTTTGCCCAGTTGATCTGTCCAATATTGACAGTGGGGTGTTCTGGTCCCCTGCTATTATGGTATTAGTG
>NW_007751788.1:0-9147 GCF_000696425.1 Galeopterus variegatus | reverse complement strand
TTGTTGCTCTTGGAAATGCAAATAGTACTCTGGTATCACAGCGCACACTTCTCAGCGTCGCACTGTCTCCTGGCACGGCTGCTCCAGACCCGTCGCCATCTTAAAAAGTGTAAAATGTGAATTTTTATATTCAATGCTGTCATAATTACCACAAGAAGTAAAAGAATCTGTAGGATCTATAGGAGAAAACTTACAGGATGCAAACAAGTTTGCTGGTGTTGTTGCAGGAGGAAGTTTCCATCAAAAAATTATTCTCACTGCACTGATGCTCCCAATTCGCTAGACTTAGGCCACAGCCAATGATAGTTTTAAAAAAAAAATGGTTCCTGGGGCCCTGTATTTTGATCCCAAACTGGGTGGAAGAAATGAATTCTTTGTGCTGGTGTTTTGTCATTTATACTGACTCCCTGATCACACTTTAAATCTCTTCATGAAAACAGGCATATATAATTTAAAAGTTTAGATCCTCCTAATGCTTGTTTGTAAATATCAATAATATTGACATCAGTTGGTGTCTAGTATTTTCTATAGCCTACCAGCAGGGAAGAGAGGAACTGATGCTCAGATTATATAAATCAGCAGGGCCTATTTCTGAGCGTATTGGAACTCCTGAAAAGACTTGATAACATTTTGACTAAATGAGAAACAGCTAGGGAACCGGTCTGCAGTGGAATGAATTGATAAATAAATTATCTGAGACTTTTTAACCTAAATGTAAGCTAGGCATCTATAATTAACAATAATTTGCTGCATGTTATCAAATGGCTAGAAAAGAGGAGATTAAATGTCCTCATCACAAAGAAATGATTAAGTTTTGTTATGATGAATGTGTAATTTCCCTGATTTGACTATCTCACATTGTATATATGTATTGAAATATAATTCTGTACACCACAAATATGTATGATTGATATGTTTCTATTAATAAAACAAAAACAAATACCTTGGCTCCCTCTTCCACAGACCTCAAGGGCTGGAAGGTATTACTTTGCAGCACCCCTTCCCCTGCCTTGGTTTTGTCAAGTGGTCACACTTATGTTTAACACTCAGTGGCTACCATACTCTGCCTAGTATCACTTCAGACATTTTTCAGAGACCTTTGAAAATGTAGATGAAAACTCCTGACCGTGGTTCAATTCGACCTGACAATATTTGGCTCAGGAAAAGCATTTCTAATGAGTTGGATTCTAATTGAAGCTAGTGTCCAGGTAGACCCCAAGGATTAAGATAGGATGCCTCCCACCCTAGGCCCATTCTGATGTCTGACTTTCAGAGGAACTCTTAATGGGGCTGGGTGACTGACTGGTGAGTGACTTGGGACTACAGATATGTTTTGACTGAACAAGTTTTGGCAACCACGTATTTGAGGTTGTTTTCCACAACATATTCTTCTCCTCTCCAGTGTGTTGCCAATCCGTCAGGACAGCCCCACTTGGAAGACTTGTAGGCGTGGCAGACTCACCATATCTTTCAAAATGAACTCAGAGTATTCCTTCCAAAACTTCAGCTTCCTTTCTCACCAGCTCTAATTTCTATTCTAAATTCTCGTTCGCCTCACCCCTGTATACGAAGAAGTCTTGTTGATAGTTCTTTGTATTCCCACTGTCAATGCCTTAAATCAGACTCTTAGCATCACTACTCAAATGACTGTAAAGATTCTTCTATTCTCACTCTCACACCTCCTAAAAATAATGATAATGATAATTAACACATACAGAGTTCATACTATATGCTAGGTATTTTCTTTTTTTTTTAATGTAGAAAAGGTTTTATTTATTTTATTTTTTTTAATTGTATATGTTTATGGAGTACAATATGATATTTGGGTACATTTACACAGTGTGCAATGATCATATAAGGGTATTTAGCATATCCATCACCTCTAACATTTGTCACCTCTTTGTGTTGGGAATGTACAAAATCCTCTCAATTACCTACTCAAAGTTTGATAATAATTTGTTGTATTGCTTTAGAACACTGATCTTATTCTTCCTATATCTCTACAAATCTGTATCCACCAACCACCCTCGCTCCATCTCCTCCCTTTACTAGTCTCTAATAACCACTACTCTAGTCTCTACTTCTGTGAGATCAACTTTTTTAGCTTCCACCTATAATTGAGAAAATGTCTTATTTCTTTTTCTGTGCCTGGTTTATTTCATTTAATATAATTTTTTCCAAGCTCATCCATGTTGCCACAAATGGCAGAATTTCATTTTTTTTATGGCAGAATAGTATTCCATCGTGTGTATATCCCACATTTTCTTTATCTAATCATCTGTCGTTGGACTTTTGAGTTGGTTCTAACTCTTAGCTATTGTCAATAGAGCTGTGAAAAACATGGGAGTGCTGGTATCCCTTTGACATGATGATTTCCATTCCTTTGGACATACACCAAGTAGTGGTGTTGCTGGATCATATGGTAGTTCTATCTGCAGTTGTTTGAGAAAGCTTCATACTGTTTTCCATAATGGCTATACTAATTTACACTTCCACCAACAGTGTATAAGAGTTCCCCTTTCTCCACATCCTCACCAACATTTGTTATTCTTGGTCTCTTTAATAATAGCCAGTCTAACTGGAGTGAGAGGATATCTCACTGTGGTTTTGGTTTGCATTTTTCTGATGATTAGTGATGTTGAGCATTTTTTTACATATATGTTGGCCATTTGTATGTCTTCTTTTGAGAAATGTCTATTTAGCTCTTATGCCCATTTTTTAATTGTATTATTTTTATATTACTATTAAGTTGGTTGAGTTCCTTCTATATTCTGGATATTAATCCCTTGTCATATGCATAGTTTGCAAATATTTTCTCCCATTCTGTAGGTTGTCTCTTCACTCTGTCAATTGCTCCCTTGGCTGTTCAGAAGCTTTTTAGTTTGATATAATCCCACTTGTTTATTTTTGCTTTTGTTTCCTGTGCTTTTGAGGTCTTATTCATAAAATCTTTGCCTAGTCTTATGTCCTGAAGACTTTCCCCTGTGTTTCCTTATAGAACTTTTATAGTTTCATGTCTTACATTTAAGTATTTAATGCATTTTGAGTTGACTTTTGTGTATGGTGAGATATAGGGGCCTAGTTTCATTCTTTTGCATATGGATCTCCAATTTCCCCAGCACCATTTATTGAAGAGACTGTCCTTTCCCCAATGTATGTTTTCAGCATCTTTGTCAAAAATCAGTTGGCTGTAGGTATGTGGATTTGCTTCTGGAGTCTCTATTCTGTTTCACTGGTCTATGTGTCTGTTTTTGTGCCAGTACCATGCTGTTTTGATTACTATGGTTTTTGTAGTATAATTTGAAGCCAGGTAGTGTGCTGCCTCCAGCTTTTTTCTTTTTGCTCAGATTTGCTTTTACTATTTGGAGTCTTTTGTTGTTCAATATAAATTTTTGGATTACGTTTTCTATTTCTGTGAAGTATGTCCTTAGTTTGATGGGGATTGCATTGAATCTGTACATCACTTTGGGTAGTATGGACATTTTCACAGTTAATTCTTTCAATCCATGAACATGGGATGTCTTTCCATTTTTGTGTGTCTCCTTTAATTTCTTCCACCAAATTTTTGTTGTAAAGGTCTTTCACATTCTTGGTTAAATTTACTTTTAGATATTTCATTATTTTGGGGGGTAGCTGTTGTAAATGGGATTACTTTCTTTTTTTTTTTTTTTAAGATGACCGGTAAGGGGATCTTAACCCTTGACTTGGTGTTGTCAGCACCACGCTCAGCCAGTGAGCGAACCGGCCATCCGTATATGGGATCCGAACCCGTGGCCTTGGTGTTATCAGCACCGCACTCTCCCGAGTGAGCCACGGGCCGGCCCCGGGATTACTTTCTTGATTTCTTCAAATATTTTGTTTTTGGCATATCAGAATATCATTAATTTTTGTGTGTCTATGTGTTTTCTAAGAGCTTTATATTCATTACCTTACTTAATGCGTACAACAACTCCATTAGGTCAGTGCTATTGTTATTGCCATATTATAGGTGAGGAAACTGAGGCAGAGAGAGGTTGCTGTGGTTTGAATGTCATCCTAAGCTCATCTTGGAATGGACTGATCCATTCATGAAGTAATGGGTTGATGGTTTAATGGGTCGTCCTGGGTGTGGTTTTGATGGCTTTATAAGGAGAGCAAGTGAGAAGATTACTCTTGTTCTTGCCATCCTCGCCATGTGATATCCTGCATCACCACAGGACCCTGTAGAGAGTTCTCACCCAGAAGAAGGCCCTCACCAGATGCACCCTCTGAACTTTGGACTTCCCAGCCTTCAAAACTGTGAGAAATAAAACTCTTTTCTTTACGTGTTACCCAGTTTTAGATATTCTCTTATAAGCAACAGAAAACAGACTAATACAAAGGGGAAGAAACTTGTCTAGGTTTAAATATATACAGTAACTGTCCCAATTTATCCATATTGTAGTGGTCATCATACTTTAGTGAACATATGAATCATGGATGAGGATGTATGTCAAAATGCAGATTCCCAGACTCTACCCTTTGATACTCTAATGCAATAGGTTTGGAGTTTGACTGGTAATGTGTGTTTCTCCCAACACCACTGATTCTAATGCAGGTGGTCCGAGGAGGATACTTTGTGAAACACTTGTCTACACTCTGAGAGTGAACTTACTAAAACATAAGTCTCTTAATTTAATTCTCTGCTTTAAAACCTACTGACAGATCACTATTGCTTTTAGGGTAAAGTCCAAATTGCCTGGTCTGTTACACAAAACCTTGCACAAAGTAGCTTCTGACAACCTCTCTAGCCTTATCTTCAGCCTCTCCTCCCCACACCAAACTGCTTATAATTTCTTAGCTATTAGTTAATTTATTCATTCATCCAACCACCATAGACAGAGTTTTTACTCATACTTGGCACTATTCTAGATGTAAAGATAAAGCCAGGAATATAAGGTACTTGCCTTCAAAAAACTTAGTTTAGTGGAGGGTAATGGAGGGTAATTGTAAGGGGGCACATACAAAATACAATGAAAGCAGAGGTGAAGGAGCATTTAAGTCTGCCTGAGAGTCAAGGAAGATGTCACTGTGGAGTAGGATTCAAGCTGAGACTTAAGGATGAACCATTTAGCAGGTAGACAAGTAGAAGGAACCGCATTCTGAGGACAGAGATGCAGAAGTAGGGAAATACATGTTCCAGAATCTATACATAGTTCTGTAATTTTAGAGTGAAACTGTAAAAGGATGAGAGAGTACTTCTCAGAGTGAAAATTAGGCAGATAAGCAAGGGCTAGGGACTTATATACTGAAGTACACAGAAATCTAAGATGTCCCCAAAGATTCCTAGTGTTAACTGGATTGATTTCACCTTGCAGATTCTCCTACCCCTTAAATACAGGCAGGACCTGCTAATATGATAGAATATCACTCCATTGTTTATGTTACTAGTCACTTGACTTTGAATTCATCAAAAACGGAGATGACATTGTGTGGGCTCTTAAATGGGGATTAAGAAGTCAGAGAGATGTACTCCTAGTGGCCAGGAAGAAAGCAAATAGCCATCTTGTGAACTTCCTATGGGGAGCATGTGGCAAGAAATTGCAGGTGATCTCTAGATGCTGAGAATGTCTCTGGCAAATATCTAGCAATGAAGTGGGGTCCTCAGTCCTACAAATGCAAGGACACGGATACTTCCCACAACCTAAATAAGCTTGGAAGAAGACCCTGAACCTCCTTCGAGGATTGTAACCCTGGCTTACACCTTGAATTCAGCCTGGTGAGACCCTGAGCAGAGGACCCAGTTAACCTGTATCTGAACTCCTGACCCATGGAAACTGTGAGATCATAAATTTGTGTTGTTTTAAAGTGCTATGTTTGTGGTAATTTGTTATATGACAATAGAAAAGTAGTCCATATACCATGCAAAAGAATTTAAATTTTGCCAGAGGTGATTGGAAAATATTAAAGGATACTGAACAGGGTAATGACATCATATACATGTCAGAAATAGAAATCTGACAGCAGTGTACAGAGTGACTGGCAGAAACTGAACGGGAATTCCAGGGTATTGCTCCCTTTTTTGCTCTACTTTGGGTGGCATACTCTACAGTGGCTGTGCCCTCTCCATGGTTCCTAATAGGCTCTGCCTGTATGATCTCAGATCCTGCCAGGAAGTCGCCACCATGGTTCTAGCTCCCACTGCATGGCTACAACTTCAGGGCTCTAATAACACTAATTATGCCTGTTGTTTTTCAATCCCTGGTGGGCAAGGAGTAGTTAGTCTCTCTTACCTTATGGTTACTGTTTGGCTTTCTAGCAATTTCATCACTTATTCAGCCAATTCCTTTCTTTCAATTTCCTATGTTTGACATTTCTGGAGTGGTATCTGTCTTCTCCTGACTAGATCCTCACTGATAGGTGGTAAATTGACAAGGATGGATGATTGGTTATATGTAAGAGGGAGTAGGCAGTGAAGGAAGGATCTCAGGTGACTTCTGAGTTTGAGCAACCAATTGGATGATGATGATGTTCACCAAGAAATGAAGCATAGGAAGGGGAAGAAATTTGCTGGGAGGAGGCCTGCATTGTTTTGAGCATGTTAAATTTGATGTGTCTGTGGGAAATCCAAAATAGTGATGTCTAGTAGGCATTTGGATAGATGAGGCCCTAAACTCCATGAAAGTAGAAATTGGAATTGTCTTATTCCAGGCTACTTGTTACCTTTCTTATCTTATCTCCTACTACTACTGCCCTCTTTCACATCATTCTAGCCAATCGGCCTCCTTGATATTCTTCAAACACACCGGGCCTGGTGTCATCTCCTGGCCCTTGCTCTTGTTGACCCCTCTGCCTGTAGCACTTACTTATCCTCTGGATGTCTGCCTGCACCATGACTTCAGCGCCTTCAGTCCTGTGCTCACATGTTCACCTTCTCCATGAGCCTATTGTTCTTTGACTATACTATTTTAAATTGGAACCCCCACCCCCAGAGCACAACTTTATTTCCCTAATCCCTGCTTAATTTTTCTCTATTGAACTTACCATCTGACACACTGTATATTTGCGTGTCTCCCTCACTAGAATGTAAGCTTTATAGGGAAGGATTATTTTGTTCACTACCAGATCCTCAGTGCCTAAAAGAGTATTTGGCACATTATATAAACTCAGTACAGATTACTTTGAATAAATAAGTGAGATACAAGCTCCAAAAGGAGGTATGGGCTGGAGAAATTGATTTGGAAATCATCAGTCCAAAGCCATAGGAGTGAACAAAATTAACTAAAAAATATGGACCGATTGAGAAAAGAGGAGCACTGAAGATAGAAATCTGGGAAACATCAATATTTAAGAACCTGTAAAGGATGAGTAACCAGAAAAGGACCTGACAAAGAGCCACAGAAAGAAAAAGGAAACCTGTAGAGAGTAGCATTTCAAAAATTAAACTTGAGAAATTCTAGAAGGAGGAGATGATCAAAAGTAAGAAATGACACAACCAGGTCAAGTAAGAGTAACTGAAAAGCATCTCTTGAGCTTGGAAATTAGAAGGTCATTGATGACTGTGGTGAGAGCGGTTTGCTCTGAGTGGTGAGGCAGAAGGCAGACTGCTGAGTGCAGTAGCGGGAGGTAAAGGAATGTGGATACCGTGTGTAGGTGATTCTTTCAAGAATATTGTTTGTGAAGGAAAAACAGTGGTCTATGGGGCTTATAGAAGGACATTTTTTAAAAATTAGGATAGATTTAAGCATTTTTATATTTATGAGTAGAATGAGTCAGCAGGGAAAGTGAATCAGAGAAAGGGAGGAATCATCAAAGGGAAAGGCAAGAGAAGTGTTTGCATAGAGCAGCACAAAATCCAAAGAATTTATTCCTGGTGGTCTTTATTTTCTCCCTGATGTAGGACTCATGACCAAGGATGCTCGGGTGAAATCTGAGGTCATGAGGTGGTTTCTATTTTATGTTGTATTATGGAGATTTGAGGTCAATAGAGTACGAAAATGGGGGGAAAAAAGAATTTATCTCCTATTTTCTATATCTTAACTTTTTCTTTTACTTGCTGGGAGATTTCTTTGATTTAGTATTCCAACACTATTTTACTTAGAGTTCTTCTCTGGGGATATTTTGCCTCTGCTTGGAAGGAGAGGTGTATAAATAGGTCAGATTGGCAACGAACCCCTCTGGTGTACCATTTCTCTTGTCCTTCATTTTCGCATTGCAAACCCTCTTCCAGAATCAAACACTTTTCTCTGAATACCATCCCTATGTCCAAAAATGTTTACATTCTTATTGACCTGAAGATGTGGCTTCCATAACAGAAAAAATGAAAACATGATCAAACCCCTCAATTCTTTCTGTTTTTACTTAGGATTTCAAGGTTGTTCATCTCTCTTTTTCCTGGGGCTATCTCTCATTCCTACCTGAATAAGCAGAAGTAAACAGTCTTGTCAGGCTCTGTGATATGTTGCAGATACATGCACTCAAAAGAGTACATATTCTGATTGGTCCATTCATTTAATCAAACACAAAGTACCTACTCTATGTGAAGAACTGTGCTGGGCATTCTAGGAGATTCAGAGCTAAATACAGAACAAAGACTGCTCTTTGGTCTGTGGTCCCTGATTGGGTACATGATTTGTAACACTATCCACCAAGTCATTAAAACCAGAAAGTTGTGAGTCATTCTTAAATCTCTTCCTCTCCTTCATCCCCTAAGTCTATCCATTATACCTGGCAGATTTATCTCATTTGTCTAGTGTTCAATACTGTCATTGCTGTAGCCTTAGTCTAGGTCACATCATCTCATACCTAGACGACTGGAATACTTTAACTTTAGCAATTCTGCACAATACTATCCAAGCACAAACAGGAGCATGTTGCCACCCTACTTAAAACACTACAATAGCTTTCCGCTACTTTTAGGATAAAATCTAAAATTCTTAACATGATTTATGAGACCCTTTATGATCTAAACGCAGCATTATCAGGACAAGCTTAGTCTTTGGCCATTTCTTCACATGTGACAAGGATATTTGCACCTATAAGCATGAGCAATATTTTTTTTTATTATTTTTATTTTGTCAATATACAATGTAGGTGATTATTATGTCCCATCACCGAAACCTCCCATACTCCTCCCTCACCCCCCTCCCACCCAAGTGTGTCCCCTCCATTTGCTTGTTGTAAGAACTT
>NW_007751787.1:5480-9148 GCF_000696425.1 Galeopterus variegatus | reverse complement strand
TTTTATGAAAAGTAAACATTTGATAAAAGTTCCTTATGTTTTAGAAAGTATATTCCTAGGTGGATCACATAGGTCAATAAAGATTTTCGCCAGTCTTTTTTATTTTCTTTACCTGTAAGTGTTTGTCTTCCAAAGATTGATACAGTGACTTCTGATATATTTTTTAAAAGATTAAAATAAGTTGTATATACAGGTCCATGATCTCTTCCCTGAAATCACTGCAGTCAGGTGTTTTTTGGAATTCTGGATATTTCAAATTTTTGGGTAGTACTACATTGCACATATTGTATACCCCTTAATGTCCCCAGGGGCATCTAGGAGAGCAACTTGTAGCCAAATGCATTCATATTTCTGCAGCAAAAAGTATAAATATTCACACTAAGTGGGATAATTAAAGATTCTGAGGTGCTTTGCACCAGTTGAGGTCAGATTTGGTGGTGAAAATACCCTGATCCCTGCACAATGACTTTGGGCTTTCAGTGCCATTAGGGTTTCAGGATTGCAGATAAGGGATTGTGGCCTGTGTGCTGTGGGTAAGAATTGTAATACTATTAGTTTTATTATTAAGAATAAGAAAGTTGTGAAAAGTATTTTCTATTATTTCAGGTTGGCCTCCAGGTCTTTTTATCTCTGTTATTTTCCGGGTGGGGCATCCATTTGAGTCTTAGCCATTAGAAAAATTAAACTCCAGGATAATGACTCTGGAGCTCTGACTAATGAGTTTGCTTAAACTAAGTTTAGCATGAACTAGGTGGTCTTCTGGGAACACAGAAGTAGCGAGTTGGGTTGAACTTGAGAGATTCTCTAGCTTCTCCTCACTTCTACCTCCAACCCCTGCAACTGAAGGGGTTCATTCCTTAAAAAATTATGCAAGCAATAGTGTATACTCCTTGTAACAAAAAGTTACAGTCTCCTGCAACATCTCTTGCCATTCTCAGTTTCAATTGTCAGAGACAATTTTAAAATTGTTTCTACTTTTGTATGTTCTGCTGATAATTTCCACAGTTCTAGATAATATGCCTCTATCTATTTCTGACTCCTCAATATGAAAAACAGTAATTAAATAATTTGTACTTCTTTTTCTTTCTCTTATATCTTCCTCTTAAAGTTTCATCATTTTGAGTTCTTCTGTTGGTTGCCTTATACCTAAGAAAATATTGTACATACGGTATTCTATTGCACAATAGGGTGACTCTGGTTAACAGTTAAGATTTGTATATTACATAATAGCTACAAGAAAGGCTTTTAAATGTTCTCACCACAAAGAAATGACAAATGCATAAGGAGATGGATACACTAACTACCCTGACATGATCATTAGACAACATACATATGCATCAAAAGATCAGATTGTACCCCATAAGTATGTACAATTATGTGTCAATTAAAATAAGTAAATTAGGGCCGGCCCGGTGGCGCACTGCTACAGTGCACTGCTTGGGAGTGCGGTGGCGCTCCCGCCGGTTCAGATCCCACATACAGACCGGTTCCCGCTCACTGGCTGAGCGAGGTGTGGGAGCAACACCGAGGGTTGCGATCCCGTTGCCGGTCCCGGTCCGGTACGGGCGCGACACTGAGGGTTGCGATCCATTGCCGGACATGAAAAAAGACAAAAAGGAAAAAAAATAAGTAAATTAGTTAAAAAGATAATAATATACATAAATCTTTATCATTCGTCCAATTAATTTTTGTTACAAGATGAAAATACTAGCACCCATATATTTTCCTTACCTTTTCCTGTTCTTTATCATGACTTCGGTTAGATACTTTTTTATTTTTATATTGAAAAGTGTTAACAGTAATACGAAGGTATTTCAAAAAGTTCATGGAGAAATAGGATTGAAGAATAATATGAATCTTTCCATGAACTTTTGAAGTACCCTCATGTTATGTGCTCCATCTACAACTAAGGTTTTCTATACTCCGTAGTGAGTATAAAACTTCCAACCAATAAATAGAGCTTACATTACCCTGATTACTGAAAAATGTTCACTTCTGGGCCAAGTACGGGCTCGACACCACAATCACAAAGCTGGTCAGAGGAGAATGTTGTGAGCTTCAAGTTTAAATGTAATCTCTCTTGTTAAGTACCCTTTCCTAAAATCATGCCATTTCATTTTCTTCGTATCTGGTCTATGACACTCTTGTACGATATCTGTTTTTCTAAAGATATGAATTGCCTTTCTTTTTTCCTCACGTTGTATGCTCATGTTTTCCCATGTTTTCAACCATTGTATTTAGTCTAAGGAGTCTTTCTGGTCCCCCAATTTAAAAACAGTTTTTAATGACATATATAACGCATGCATACATAGTATGTCTGTAAATTTGAAACATTACTGATAAGGTAATGTTTTGACCAACAACCCAATCTGAGACCCCTTCCCATTTTTGTATAATTTGTAAACTTCCTAAATGTACAATTTTTTTTGTATTGATTTGAAATTCTTCCCACTCCTAAAATTTGTTAATTTTCACTGCCTAATACACTGTCTTTACATAGTTTAATGTCTTTCACGATGATTTTAATGCCTAATCTTCAGACCCATACTGCCTACTAGAAATCTCCCATTGGAGTTTGCCAAAGCAAACTCAACATAACATGTCCAAGACTGAAACCATAATCTCTGCCCTTCAATCTCTCTCCACCAAAACCTTTCCCAGTGTTTTCTAATTCAGTAACTGGTTATCACTATTTACCCGATTGCTCCAAAGTTCTATTCCTCAAATCCAGTGTGTCACTAAGTACTGTTGATTTTACATCAGAAAAAAAAATTTAATCTGTACACTTCTCTCCAACTTATGTTTTCCAACTGAGGCCATATTGCCATGGGATCTCACCAGGTTTATTGCAAGCATCTACACCAAAGGGTCTTTGTTCATGCTGTTCTTTGTGTCTGAGATGCTTTCCTTCCTGTCTTTGGTTAACTCCTTCAGCTCCTAACACAACTATCACTTCTTCAGAGAAACCATCTCTCACTCCTAAATACAGATCAAGTTTCTGCCCTCAGAAATTGTGTTTCCATCTGTCTGTACTCATGTTTCAGTTTCTGCTTAAAATTAATTCATGTGATTCATTAAATTCTATCTTCCCTGCTAGATTTAAGCTCCATCAGAACAAGCAAAGACTCTCCAAGAGTTGGTTCATCTTGAGCATCTGGGATGGTGACTGGCACATGGCACTATGTTGAAAGAATGACTGGATGACAAGTTTCCTCTCCACGGTATCCTGGGTGATTCCAATATCCACATCAATGACTCACATGACAGCTGGCCCCTTAGTTTTAAGGTCTCAGTCCTTTCTACACCAACAGTCTGTATTTCCATGTGATCTATTTCCAAGCCCCTTGAGCATGACTGTAACCTGGACTCTATTCAGTACATTGCCACCTTATGAATCTATATTCTGAAATTTCCTTCCGAAACCAGTACTTACACATTCACCTTTTGCATATCTTCTCTGTGTTCAACATGATAACCTGTTGCAAAACTACTTTTATTTCTTCTAGCTATTTCATCTTTTAACAAGTGTTATTTGCCTCCCTATCTGATATGGATTTCAGATGCTATCCTATCAATTTTACACTTTTTTAGAAGTTAAATTTCTGTATCTTTTTGGCATTCCTTACCTCATTTTTTACTAATACCCAAAACTAGATAAATAAACTATT
>NW_007751787.1:2917-4167 GCF_000696425.1 Galeopterus variegatus | reverse complement strand
AAAGAAAAAAAAAAAAAAAAAAAAAAAAAAAGAAAAAAAAGAAAGAAGCAAACTGAATTTTATGGATTAGATGGCTGCCCTTATAGAAGACTCAAATAACCTACAGAAAATAAAATTAGAATTAATAAGAGAGTTTAGTAAGCTTACTGGGCATACAAGTAAAATACAAATATCAAGGAAAATAGAGTTAGGAAGTACAGTTAGAGAAAAAAATACCACTTACAATAATAAACCAAAAAGGTACTCTGGGAATACAAATTACAAAACAGTATGAGAGCTTTATAGGTAAAATAATAAAAAAATGAAACTTTGTTGAAAGATATTAATTATAAGGTAAAGAAAATGAGAGAGATCATTTTCACAGATGGGAGAAATTAATACTAAAAATAGCCTATTCTTCCCCAATTTATATACATATATTTATGTGTGGATATATGTATATGTATATGTGTATACTCATGTATGTGCGTGTGTGTGCTATCACAGATTTAGCTAACATTCTGATTCATAATGAAGGTGGGATTGTAGATCATGCAGAGAGGATATGTTTATTCAGAATATGTTACTAGGACAAGCAGTTTTCTCTATGGAACAAAAAGAAACATGGAAATAGATCCCTACTTCAAAAATCATTCTGAAATGGATTCAGGTCTTGAGTGAAAAAAAAGAAAAATATTAAAACTTTTAGAATAAATAAATAAATAAATAGATAGATAGATAAAGTTTGGAGGAAAAAAACTTTTAGAAGAAAACATAGGCTAATAATTGAATAGAGGAGTAGCTCTTAACAAGAGAGAAAAAGCACAAACCATATAACGAAAGGATAATATATTTGACCATATTAACCTAAACAATTTATGTTCATCAAAAAAGGCCATAAAAAGTAAAAAGCTAGATTGCAACCTGGCAAAAGATATTTGCAGAAGATGTAAACATATAGATATTTGTCTATAAGCTTATAGACAAAAAATTAGTATTTTGGATATAAAAAAATGCTACAAGTCAATTGCTACAACTGCATGAAAATGGCAAAATAAACATGAGTTGGCATTGGGCAAAAAAGAGGAAACATGACTGGCCAAAAAATATGAAAAGATATCACATAAATGTGTGTTCAAGAGAACACACTGGAAGTGCACTGAGATAGGCTGGTGCTGAGCACTGGTGAAGCTGTGGGACAGTGGTGACACCTGCACACTGCTGGTGGGAGAATAAATTTGATCAAACAGTTTGATTTTTAAAAAAATCAC
>NW_007751787.1:0-2200 GCF_000696425.1 Galeopterus variegatus | reverse complement strand
TGGCCAAAAAATATGAAAAGATATCACATAAATGTGTGTTCAAGAGAACACACTGGAAGTGTGCTGAGATAGGCTGGTGCTGAGCACTGGTGAAGCTGTGGGACAGTGGTGACGCCTGCACACTGCTGGTGGGAGAATAAATTTGATCAAACAGTTTGATTTTTAAAAAAATCACAGTAAGGTTGAATGTCTACATATTGTATGACAAAGTCATTTCGTTGCTGGGCATGTATCATTGAGAAATTCTTGCACGTGCATCAGGAACACGCATATCATGAACATCAGTATTTTCCTAGTAGCAAAAAATGAGGGAAAACTCGAATATTCATTAAGAGGAGAATAGATAAATAAATTTTAGTATATTCTTTGGAAGAAATTTTATGTATATATCAGTAAAAATAAATACACTACAGCTTTATGAACCAACCTGAATGAATCTCAAAATCATTTTTCTCAAAAAAGAAATTATGAGAAGAATTTATGATTCCATCTATATAAATTTCCAAAATAGGTAAAACAAATAAAGCCATCCTTTAGGAATATGTATATTCATGCATGCTAAAAATATAAAGAAAAGCAAGGGGCTGATTGGCTGACTATGAGTTCTGTTGGCTTCTGGAAGAGGAGAGTGCACCTGATTGAGGAGGTGAAAGGAGGCTTGAGGAGGGAGTCGGAGGCATCGGTCATGCTCTCTCTGCTAATCTGGGTACTGGATATGGGGTGTTTGCTTTTAACAACTCACATAAGTCAGATACCCTCCTCTGAGTGTATGATGTATTCCACAATTGAAGAATAAAAATTAAAGTCTCTCTTCTCACTGCTTTTACTTCTTGTCCTTCCAATTCATTTCTCAAAGCACCCCATTCTGGCTTGTGAATCTCACTATGTTTTTGAAACTGTTGCATCAGGGATGACTGAGAAGCTTCTGATCAACAGATGGAGATGTATCTCATCCGACTGAGCACTCTTCCTTCCTTGCCACATTCTCCTCTACTAGTTTCTTTGAAAAGCTGTTCTTCTATTTCCTGTGTGCATTTAAAGACAACAGAGGTAAAAAGTCACTTCTGATGGTTAAATTAACTTTAAGTCCTAAAAAACTTATTTGCCGTATTTCACACATTTTATTTGGTACGTAAGCATTTACTGAGCACATAGTGTACACAGAACATCGAACAATCAGAAAATCTTCATTCTCAGGTCTATTCCTTGGCCCATCATGTAACACTTAGCAAAAATTAATTAAGTAATCATATCTTAAAGGCATTGGAATGTGTCACTTTTAATGTGAAAATTACTATTGTGCTTGGATAATACAGCTTTAAACTTCAAATTAGCAAGCCTTTCAAATCAGGGTTTTCCCTAAATGGGTAACAACCTGATCTCTTTTCTGAAACTACTATATTTATATTTGGGTTTTTATAAATATGTATGGAAGATTTATATTAAAGACTTTGTAACTGTTGATCCTTTCATTTAATTAAACATTTGAAAGAGTGCATTTTTTCCACATTCATAAGCGATCACACAAATTTCCTCAAATTTTCCAGAGGAGAAAAAATAACTATATTTGGGTGGAGATAGAACATGGAATGGAAACTTTCAGCCCCAAAGGCATTTTTTTCATCAAGTTATGAACATGTGAACATGGAATTATAATTGAAACCATTTTGTATACTTCACCATCAAATTCATACTGAAAAGAATCTTTTACTAATTTAAACAACAGATACAGAAAACTCTCTCTAGTCTACAGGATTTATTAAATGTGTGCTATAGCACCACTGCAGTGATCATGGTGGAGAGGTACATGAAGTAAGTGGTAAGTCATTAAGGGGGTCAGATGCATGTAGAACAGTTAAATGAAAGCTGTAGATAAATCTAACAGTTTTATAAAGAACCCCAATGTTTTTGAGATAGCTTAATGCAAAACAGTTAACTTTAGCTGGTGTTATCGTCTAGAGTTGGTAGATTAAAAGAAAGTCTGCCCTTGGCTTCCCAAACTTTTCTTTTTTTATTGTTTACTTTCTAATAATGATTTAAATGAGCAGTGAAATAACCAAAACTGAGGCAATGAACACATAAGAAACAAACATCTGAAGAGATGTTAGGGAAGAAGGACCTTAGAGATAATCAATTTACCCTAAATCAGCTCAATTTATAGTAAATATAAACTGAGGCCCAAAGAACTTGAAATATGCAT
>NW_007751786.1:0-9148 GCF_000696425.1 Galeopterus variegatus | reverse complement strand
AAATTACTTGGTTGAAAACTGGCATATGAGACAGGGGGCACTATTTTGAACAGGCCCATATGGCCCCTGTGGTCCCTATAAGCTTGGGATTATTACAGTTTTCAAGACGTTTCTTATTATTACTACAAGTCTCATTTCTTTCCAAATGTAGTTCAGCATTTACTGGTCCTTTCTTATAATCAGTGATGTGTTCTGTGAATCATTTTCCAAATGTGATTTTTGAGTTGATAAAACCTGGTAAATTCAACCTTTGCCATTTCCAGCCTGAACAGGGGTTTTATCATGAGAAGGAAGACCACTTTCTTTTCAAAGGAAAAGGAAAACAAAAACACTAGAATTTGTTGTGTTCTCACTCTNCTGGATAAATAAATAACATTTTAATTTAAATATTTAACATGAAAGCCTCTAAATATATACATCTCATATCCAGTGGGATGTTTTTATCAGCAGTTATTGAATATCCCATGCAAAATTGTAGTTTGTGTTTAAGTGTGAAGAAAGGAAATATTTTCAAGAGTGAGAATGTTTTCTTATATATTTGTGTTAATTATAATTAGAAAGTCTCTGAGCACTGTTATAACTTTATTGTATAGCAGCCTTCCAGAAAAACAGTATTTATTGTGAAGGATGATTGCAGTTTCAACAGAAGTTCCCTCTTATTACTTTCAACAGAAGTACATTTAGCCAGATACCATACACACTAAGCTTAGTTCACTTGGCAATGCTTTTAACCAGCTTTGTCTTCATGATCCTTGTATTTAAAATAAATCCCAAATAAGCTATAATTCACTGGACATGCTGAGCAATGACTATACATATCCTGTTCTAACAGAAAAGTATACAATTACTAAGATATGATCAATTATTTAAAAAAATATACGAAAATGGGGTAGGAAAAAACCACATTGGTCTTCATTTTTATCTGGAAACAAAAATTGTGGGGAACCAGGGGTGGTTGGAAAGAGGAAAAACTAACAAGAATTGATTCCTGGGGAGAAATAGCTTTTCTAGTCACTGTACTCTACTGAAATGAAAAGATAGTGGCTAACACAGCATTTCTAAATAACAAGGCAATGACACATCAGATCATTCCATATTTAAAACCACAAATGGGAAGTGAATGGACTTTATCTCATCAAGAAATTAAACTTTAAGCCTTCTTTTTCCTTCCCTTTTCAACAAAAGGCACTTAGAAGTAAGAAGCAAAGGGTTACTTCTCCATTTCCCGTTGAACAAGGCTTGATTTTGAAGGACCATGGAGATGGCATGTGCTTTGCAGAACACGGGCAAGCTGTCACCATCTCTTTCCTACTTTGATCCATTTGGATGGGAAGGTCCCATTGCCTCAAATGTCTTTGAAATAATTTCGTTGTTCTGCTGCCACTTTCTTTACAATGATGTTGCATAATGCATATTGGCCCCAATTAGGAATTTAGAGTTCAAATCTGTTATTATACTAACATATTTTTTAATCTATGTACTCTTTTTTAAAGTTAGGACTCAGAGCAGTTTTTTGGGACAGAAGAATTTATTCTTTTATTTTTGTTTTTGTTTATAAAGACTGCCCTCTTTCTAAGAAATGCATCTATCTTCCAAACTATTATTCAGAAAACAAGCAAGATTCCAAGCTGAGTCATCCAGTGCAGTTCATGGTTTCAACACCTGTGTGTAAGAAGTTGAATATTAGATGAGCTACCATTTCATGCTTGTTCATGGTGTGGACGAGGTTAAGGGCATGGGTTTTGAGAGTCCAGACCTTTCCAGTTTCCTCAGGCAGAAAAATCTCTTAGATCAGGCAACACCCTAAATATGTTTCCTTCTCTTTGGGTTTCTGGCATCCAAATTAATGTTTTCTGCAGCTAGTTTGTGCTCAATTCGCATCTCATCAACTTTTGTTTGTTCATTTGTTAATGCTCCCCTAAACACAAACAAAATTACTTGGTTGAAAACTGGCATATGAGACAGGGGGCACTATTTTGAACAGGCCCATATAGCTCCTGTGGTCCCTATAAGCTTGGGACTATTACAGTTTTCAAGACGTTTCTTATTATTACTACAAGTCTCATTTCTTTCCAAATGTAGTTCAGCACCCTATTTGCTGGTCCTTTCTTATAATCAGTGATGTGTTCTGTGAATCATTTTCCAAATGTGATTTTTGAGTTGATACAACCTGGTAAATTCAACCTTTGCCATTTCCAGCCTGAACAGGGGTTTTATCATGAGAAGGAAGGCCACTTTCTTTTCAAAGGAAAAGGAAAACAAAAACACTAGAATTTGTTGTGTTCTCACTCTGCACCATACCTTGAGTAGGTGACTGACAGATCTTATCTCCTTTAACATTCTTTAATATTTTATAATACCTGAAGACACTATCCTCATGTTATTGATATGAAGGCTGAGGCATAGAAGGGTTAAGTAATTTGTCTAAAGCCCACAGCTGTATGTGAAATCAAATTTGTTCTCTAGCTATGCTGTTTTCCTGGCTTTCAACAAACAAATCAAGTTGTTCCTTTGATTCCACAACGTTGGTGAGAAACCTCTGTTGTTAACTGGGTTGTTAACTGGGGGGAGGGGGGGAGTTTGGTATTTATTTTATATCACTCTCACCAAGGATTTTCAAGTTGTTTAGTTTCCTAAACTTTGTTAAACATAACAGCTAACCACAAATTCTTCAACATCATTCAATTGTAATGTCATATGTAAGGCTACAAAGCAGCATGATTGAAAATAATCTTCTGCAGTAAGATTGCACAAACACTGCAAGGAAGACACATCCCTATTTCTCCCCTGATAATATCTTAAAAAGGAGATTTAAAACTCCCCCCTTACAATATTGCCATGTTTTTAACCTATCTTATAGTCAATTTGTCCCTTGGAGTTGAACCTCAATCCTTTAAAAATGCATGTGGCTAGTGGTGTTTGATCAAACGTGTGAACAGTTTTTGCCTCTGTTCTGAGGAGGATGATTTGCCCCTTAAAATTATTTTAGACTCTGTGCCTTAGCATCTAGGCAAAGTTCTCAAAAATACCAACAACTATGGAGTGAGTAATCTCAAAGACAGTGGTTTGTTTTTTTTTTTACAGTACAATTTTTAAAAACACATGTTAATATAACTTGAAGTTTAGCTTTCACGAATTATGATCATATAGAAATTGTTTCAGATTCTTTTTGAGGGAATTTGAGAATATAGAAAAAAAGCTCTCTAAGGCTGAAATAGGGGTGAGGCACAGCACAGGAAAACAGGCACCATAGTGCCCAGTACAGCATAGATGACTATGATTTTTACTAAGTTTTTGAAAAAAAAAAAAAGAAATGGTTTAAGAAAAATTTGAACATTGACAATTTTCTTAAATGATTATGTGCCTGCACAGGGTCTAGCATGGCACTTGGTACATAGAAGACACTTTAGTAAATGTTTGTTGAATCAAAAAAGAAAGAAAGGAATGGAGGGAAGGAGGAAACAAAAAAAGAAATTGGATTTGAAATTAAAAACTAAGTGGCATTAATTATATGAAATGTTTTAAAATTAAAGTTATTAAAAACTAAATAGACACGAATAACACCATTTCTGCTACTTTTCTAGTCTAAATTTCTTTCTAAAGGAATTCCAGCAAAAGTCTTTGCTCCCACTGAAAAACCTGAAAAACAGTAATGAAAAAAATTTTTTTTTGGTAGGTTAAAAATACTTCCTTTTCTTTTTACTAGGGAGTCAAACACCAAAGTTTAATCAGAAAAGCAGTGACTTACTTCAGTAAAATCCACAAATGTATATTGAATGCCTAAAACTGGTGCTCTGAAAAAGACACAGATAAACAAAAATCAACAGCTGCCCTCAAGGAGGTTGATATTCGGAAGCAGAATTTAGTCAGCAGCATAAATGACCATCACAGAAAACCCACTTACGAAGTCCCCAAAGAGCTGCACAAAGTCAGCCTGTAGGCTGATCTAGGCCTAGAGTTCTGAGCCAAGAACCGGGAGAAACCAGAATTACAGGAAATTCTCTGGATGACCTTGGACCTTCTGTTCTTCAGTCTCTCTGTTGGTAACACTGGAGTATATTAATACATGCTGTATACTAATTCTAATGAATATATAAAGATGAATAAATGTCCATCAAAGCAATTTGATCTGTTACAATGAAAGTTATTACTCATAAAATATTAGTATAAATATGTATTCCTTTTAAAGGCATTCCAGGAGCTCATTGAATTTAGATTCAGCTTGGAAAAGCTGTCTGTGTTTGTCAACAAATAACTGTAAGCATTGACATAAAAGGAATCAAATTCTTTCAAAATGTTGTCCAAATGGTTCTAGTGATGTTTCTGATTATAAAATGGCATTTCTGCTGATAGACATTTCCTACTGTGTTTGTCAAATGGTAGGTTCATGGCTTAGTCAGGGACAAAGTTATTAAGGACATAAAACGCCATCTGGATGGAGCTAATAAACATAAAACATAACCTTCAGATATACTGCTGCAGTGGCCAGCCTGTGCCAGGCCAGATTACCCTTTGTTTGTGTTTAAATCTGGGCCATGTTCTGAGCCTTCGACTGCTAGTTTTAGGTATTTCCCCCTGACTCAAATGCAAAAGATTCCATGAGGTGAGCAAATTCTCATGCCTCTGTGACTGATGTGACATTTCTAAACTGTTCTCCCATTATTTTCTTCAGAAATTTCCTAAAAGAGTACTTTTATTGACTTTGAAAGTAAGAACTCATAATATTATAGAGAAAAATATGTCTCACACAATACATATAGTGAAAGAAAAAGCATAATAACTAGGAAAACCTGACCCTTGAAAAATAAAGCCCCTTAGAAACATCACCTCCAATACAAAATGATCATGTAAACACTAAGCTTCAGGACCTGAGTTTGATTGAAATAGAAAAATCAATATGTTTTTATATAACCTTGCAATAATGTACTCAGCTGACCTCTCTCTTCCCCTTTCTTAAATGTGAAGCATATGATTAAAATGTCCAAAGACCCATTCTAAGCTGTTTATAATTATGACATTTACTATGAAGATTAATTGAATATGAAATTATTAGACAGTGGGGAACAGATGTTTGAAGAATATTCCAAAGAAAGACCTTCTTAATTTTAAGCAGATTATACCATGCTGCTTACATGGTCTCTGACCGAGCCTCCGTCATTAGGAGAAATATGATGACTGTGGTGGACACTGTGATGCACCACCCAGGTGTCCCTTCAGGAATGAAAAATTTATCTCCTCAGCTGCTGGAGTGTCTCCAGTAGACAGTCCTCTGCTGTTAGCCATTTTCAGAGATTGCCCTAATGATTGCTTCACACAAGGTCATGCCCCTTGCTGGGTCATCCCACACCCAATGACTGATCAGTAGGGGGGAATAAAAACCCACCCTCATATGACAACTTGAGTTGACTCTGATGTACCATTCCACCTACAGGCTTCCATTTTGACTGCATTATAGCCCAACTTCTCCTTTTGTCTAATCCTGCTTCCTTCTCTTCCACAGGTATTAATCCCATGAACATTCCTCAATAAACCTCCCCAACACGAATCTCTTCTAGAAACACCCTCATAAACACACTCAGAAATAGTGATTTACAAGCTATCTGGGTACCTCTTAACACAGTCAAGTGGACACTCAAAATTGACTATCACCGTCTGCTTCCTAGCAAACCCAGCCTACAACATATCGTCCCAGAATAAAAAGACTGAACTGCCCACCTGAGATACCCTTGTCAAACTCCCTTCCAGTCCTCAGCATTTGTGAAGTGAGAAATATGTGCACTTTCTCTGCAGACAAGCCCAAGATGCTAGTCAGCACTGCAAGGGTTAAGTAGATTTAGTAACTAACAAGTAGGATTATTTTTAAAAGAAAAATCATAAAACACTATGAGCCATGCTATGCAAATTGCCCTGAAAGCGATGGCAGTAAAGGCTGACTACTCAGCAACATCAATCCATACCCACAGGCCTCTGCAATTAGTCTACCATGGTGAAATTGTAGCGACAGACACATGCTTCATTCTTCATTTCTGTGTAGCCTCAACATTTGAAAATTTCCTCTCTTCCTAAGTAAGAAGCATTTCATTAGATCAGAATGACAGCTGTATAGTAAGAGTTTTAAAGCAAAAATGCAGATTACAAGTGGGAATGCTATGCAAAATGGTGATTAAATTAATTATGAGGTCTTTTTAAAATTTTCAAAGCCACATTATGTTAATATTCCCCAATAGATTAGGATTCAGAATGTTTTTCTTTCAAATACTAACAGCATTAGGTAGGATTGTGTTGATGTCGAATGCTGTTTGGTTATTAATATTTTCCTTACACCCATTTATTTTAGTAATCCTGTCTTTTGTTGATGACTGAAGTTAATTGTGCTCATGCAGGCACACATTTATGCTACTGAAAGACAGAGATCTCCAGAAATGTATTTTGCCAGCCTACTGTAAACCCAATCCTCTCTCAAAAGCATTTAGCCTTTTGACATTAGTCACATGGAACTTCATGCCATTGCTTATACTCTTGTCCTTTTTTGTTGTTATTGCTTTTCTATTTGATGCCACTTTGACTATTGAATCCTCCTGTCCTGAATGGCCAGCCTTTCCGGAGCTGAGATGCTTCTTGGTAGGTCTCATAGCACTTACCAAAGTGGCTCAAACACAGGCAAAGCTTGTTATGTATTTTGCAATTTATTTTTTTATCCTATTTGATAATAGACAATTTAATCTGTGGCTCAGAAACTGAGCAGTTGACTGCAAAATTCAATGACATTATCTCTGTCTTCCCTTTACACAGATGCTCTCCCATTCCTGACAAACCTCTCTTCTCTGGGCTTTTGGGAGGCTGACTATTCTAGCTCAGATTCTGCCAAGCACCTCATATTTCCAACTTCCTTTCCAGCTCTTCTCTCCCCCCTTCTCTCACTTTGAATCCCCATGCCGGGCACTATGACAGGTGCTGGGGTTTCAAAGAGTCATACTCTTCAATTCCTACTCTCAACGAGGGAAGAGTCTTATCTAAAAGGGGACTCTGCTTCATTTCCAACGTCTGATATTTATAAAAGATACTTCAAAAATAAAATTGAAAGATAATATGAACCTTTCTATGAACTTATTTGAAGTGCCCTTGTATTTTATTCATTTAACAAAATATTTATTGAGCATCTACTATGTGCCCTACTCTATTCTAAAGGCTGGGTAAAATAAATAAAAAGCAAAATCGTACCCTCATAGAGCTTACATTTTTGGAGGTATGGGGATGGAGAAAGACAACACACTGCACAGATAAGTTAAATACAAGGTCTGCTAGTTGGTAGCAGCATAGCAAAGCAGTAAAGAAGAGACTCTGAGGCCAGCAGCCTTCTTGTGTTCAAACTCCTCTGCTTATCACTAACAAATTCAGTGCAACTTTTCTATGCCTCAGTTTCCCCATCTGTAAAAAGAAGATAATGCCAGTATCTCCCTCACAGTGTTATTAGGAGGATTAAATGGATTATTTTTAAAGCCCATAGAAAAATGAGTGGCACAAGTTAGTGCATGTGGTGTTTATTAAATAAAGAAAAAACAGCAATATGTGCTATGAAGAAAAATAAAGTGGGGTCGGGGCTAGAGAGGGTGCATGGGGGGCTGCCACATTACACATGATCATCAGGGAAGGCCTTGAGGAGGTGTCCCTGAACTAAAACCTTAAAAGAAACAGGGTGCAAGGCTTGCAGGCACCTTTGGGAGGAGCATTTCAGACTGATGGAGCAGTGGGCACAGAGGCTGTTAAGCAGAAGCATGGCAATTGTGTTCAGCAGCAACCAAGAGGCCAGCATGGCTTGAAAAAGTGCGAGGCGTGCAGAACACTAGGAGGGGGGAACCTCCTTGGTGCCGCTAGTGTTATCCAACTTCTTATTTCTACAACAATTCTTAATCCTAATAATCTCTAGTTTGTTTGTTTGTTTGTTTGTTTTTCTTAAATGTCCCATACAGATTCAAGTGATGTGATCTGTTTTAGTTTTTTAGTAGGGATTGCTATCAGACATATTGGTCTGCATTTTCTAAAGATTGTCCATGGTTCTTTCTTTGAAAACTATAACATTATTGTCCATTTCCAGTCCTCTGGATCCTCTCCCATCCCCTGCTGTTCCTCAAGGGTTATCAGCAATGGTTCTGTGATCAACATTTCTGAGAATCTGGGGATGTAATTTATCTCAAGTTCATGGTTTAAACTTGTTCAAGGTGGAACTTAATGGAGAAGCATCCCCCCTAGCCAGATGTATGTCTGTCTTCAGTCTTCTCTTTCCATCATGTCTGTACTGCCTTTCCCAGAACTTTCTGTCAGCATTGAACAACTCTGTCAAGCAGTAAGATAATTTTCTGTCTTCTTGTTCAGTTTCAGTGGTGTGAGGAGACTCCTGGGCATCGTTACCTACATTTGTTTCTGATTTTAAGCTTTTCTTTTTTCCTTTGAAAAAAATTCTTTAAAATCTGAGGTTATCTGATAACTACCCTGGCTACCTTTTTTTATTTATTTTTATTTTTTACACTTAGAGGCTTCCTACTTTGTTGACTTCTAAAAATCACAAGAGATTGTGTGAGGGTACTTCAGAAAGTCACGGAAATATTAGTATTATCTTTCAATTCTATTTTTCCACCAATCTTTTGAAGTACCCTTTATTGCCCTAATGTATTGTTTATTTAGGTTCTTCCAAACTTCTATTTTCCTTTAAGGTGGTTTCAGGGGTCAAGCAGGCAACTTCAGTTATTGCAATGGCCTGGCTAGGGCTTTGGTGAACTGGAAAACTTCCCATGGAAACAGGGCAGCCCCACTACTCTACTCAGCTCATCAGCTAAGTGTTACCAAAATTGCCTACTTTTCAGAGAAGCTGAAACCCAGTATTTTTATTTGCAAGTTGCATTAGTTTCCTAGTGCAGCATGGCCTCATGACTTAACTGATTGACTTCAACAACAAAAATTTATTTTCTCACAGTTTTGGAGGCTATAAGTCCAGGATCAAGACAGCAGCAGGGTTGTTTCCTTCTAAGGGGAGTGAGGGAGAATCTGTTCCAGGCCTCTCTTCTAGCTTCTGGTGTTTTGCTGGCTAACTTTTGCAACCTTGTCTTGTAGAAGCATCACCCCAGTCTCTGCCTTCATCTTTTTTTTTTTT
>NW_007751785.1:5803-9148 GCF_000696425.1 Galeopterus variegatus | reverse complement strand
GGAAATCAATGAAACAGAAAACTGACAGAGAAAAAAAAGTCAATGGAACAAAGAGCTGATTCTTTTAAAAGATTAATAAGATTGGCTTCCAGGCAAGATGGTGGAATAAACAGTCCCCAGCATCACTCTCTCCCACAAATCAACCAGTTTACAAGTATTAAAAAGCAACGACAGCCAAGCTGGTGCCACTAGAGCTCAGGGGAAGAGTAGGAGAGACCTACAGAATTCATGAAGACAGGAGAGACCTATAGAGTTCGTGAAGGCATGAGGAGAGAAAGAAAGGACAGCTCCCACCATTTCGAATCCCAGCCACTTCCAAGCTGGAGCCAGTGAGCACACAGAGCAGGAGCTGGCAAAAGCCACAGCTGTGCCCTTCCTATGAAGTTGCTTGGAGGCAGCAGGGGAGAAGAGGGCCTTGGTGGCCCTAAGGCCAGCAAGACCACTAACAAGGTTCCTGTGGACCCACATAGGAGTGTTCTCAAAACAACTGAAAAAAGAAGCCACTTGGAGCCATCCCATGGGAAGTGTTTGCTGCATGGCGGGTGGGGGAGACGGGCCCACCGGGGGAACACTGGGATACAGCAAGGACAGCTGATCTGTCCCCCAATCAGTGCAGGCCCACTCTGTGTAGACAGGTCAGGAATATAGAACTGCAGGGGATGTGGTTTGCTGAAAAGACTTAGGACCAGACCAGAGTTTCTACACAACTGAGGTGTACCGGAACTCACAAGACCCAGAAGTACCTACAAAGTCAACCAATAAAACCTGAGCTGCACAAAAAGCCTTCTACAGGGAATCAGCAGCAAAGCAGCAATTTAGCTCAATCACAGGGCTCAAGTGCTGGTCCCCACAGGAAGTTCTCCCATTTTAGAAGTAAGCAAAGGACAATAAATTGGTTCCAGTGTGGAGCTGAAGTGGTGTAAATAGTGAATAATCCAACACAGAACTGATAGAAAAAACGAAATACCCACAGACCAGAGACAAAGTTTGATATTAACTAGTAAAGGCTTCACTTCACCAAA
This sequence comes from Galeopterus variegatus, assembly GCF_000696425.1. Taxonomy (NCBI): domain Eukaryota; kingdom Metazoa; phylum Chordata; class Mammalia; order Dermoptera; family Cynocephalidae; genus Galeopterus; species Galeopterus variegatus. The sequence goes on along the minus strand of NW_007751785.1, from coordinate 8,126 downwards.
GAATACCTATAAAACCTTGAAGGAAGAGAAGCCCCTGGGCCCCCAAGCTAGGGTGGGGGGAGGGCTGGGGGCCTCAGCCATGCCTCTGACACCTGCAACCAGCCCAGCGAGGACCACCAAGCTACTGCAGGAAACACCCCTGTCTCCCAAGCAGGGGCAATGGGGGGCTAAGGTCTTTGGCCACACCCCTCTGACATCTGCATTCAGCCCAGCAACAACGAAGCCACCACGGGAAGCCCCCTGGTCTCCCCTGCAGGAATGAAGGGGGTGCCATGGGCCTCAACCACACCCCCCTCCTTCTTCCTTCTCCCACCCTATTTCCTTCCCCTTTTCCCTCTCCCCCTCCCAGCCCAATGCTCCACAACAACATCTTAGAATGTAAAAACAGATGGAGCCAGGCACCAACCCCCTCCTCCTGCAACCAGGCAAGGAGCATGCCAAAAACACCACTTCCATGTGGGTGGCCCACCACATCCACCACAATAGCCATGGCTGCCACAAAAGTGGCTAGACACCACAACCATCATACAGATGGCCCTCCAGCCACTGCAGTGCATTGACACAAGGAGAGTCACCAGTGGAGACCAAAGAAAACAAGAGGATGTCTCTCTCCACAAAGCCCATTCCAGAGTGATAGAAGAAGCATCTATGATATGCTAATAGTGGGGGACCTGAGCACACCTCTCTCAGCACTGGACAGGTCATCTAGGCAACAAATCAATGGTATGTTTATAGTAGTTTTATTTGTAATAAATCAAAACTGGAAACAACCCAGACATCCTTCAATAGGCGAGTGGTTAAAAAAGCAGTGGTATTTTCATACGGTGGAATGCAACTAAGCAATAAAAAGCAATGAACCATTGATAGATGCAACAATCTGAATGATTCTTCAGAGAATTATGCTAAGTGGAAAAAGCCAACCTGTATAATTCCATTTATATAAGATTTTTGAAACAGCAAAATTACAGAAGTAGAGAACAGAGTAGTGGTTGCCAGGAGTTAATGAGAAGATGAGGGTAAGAGGGAGGTGGATGTATTAATAAGATGCTAGCGTTGAAATAAATCATATCATGGTCTTCCTTGTAGTGATGGAAATGTGCTGTATCTTGACTGTATCAATGTAAATATTCTGGTTATGGTATCATATTAAAGTTCTGCAAGATGTTACTAATTGTGGAAACTTGGTAATGAGTAAATGGGACCTTCCTGCATTATTTCTTATAACTGCCTATGAATCTATAATCATTTCAAAATAAAATAATTTAAAAAATCAAAAGCATCATATTTTGTGACATGAGAAATTGCCTTGAATTCAAATTTAAGTGTCCATAAATCAAGCTTTATTGGAAGAAAAAAAAAGTAAGACCCGAACTAAGGAAACTTATCTTAAAGTCAGTTGATTAGTAACCTTAATTCCATCTGCAACTCCTAATTCCCTCTTGCCTTGTAACAATATATTCACAGGTTCTGGGGATTAGGATGTGGACATTTGGGGGAGGTTATTCTGTCTATCAGAGGTAATATACTGTAAATATCTGTCAATCACTCCATAGCAGTACATTGAGATATTTCTTTTTTACTGTTATAGCTGCTTAGTATTCTACTGGGTAGATAGGCCATAGTTTATTCAGTCAGTCTCCTAGTGATGGACACTGGGTTTGTTTCCAATCTTTAGCCTGAATGCCTCAATGAATAACCTGTGCATATGTCATTTCATATTTTTGTTAATGTATCTTTAAGATGGATTTGTAGACGTGGTATTGCAGAAACGAAGGGTAAATTTGCATATGTAATCTTCTTATATATTATTCCTTTTCCTACATAGGGGTTGAACCATTTTCATTCCCCTCAGGAATGTATGAGTTTCTCTTTCCTCATGAATAGCGTATGCTGTCAAACTTCTGGATCATTGCCAACCCGATATGATGACTAATGGAACTTCAGTGTAGTTTTTAATTTGTATGTTTACATTTTGAGTGAAGTTCAGCATCTTTATAGATATTCGAGGGCTGCTAACATTTCCTATTCTGTCAACCATTTGTTTCTTTTGCCCATTTTTTATTCCCAACTTTTAAGAGCTCTTCATATATTTGGTATACTACCCCTTGCTTGTGATATGTTGTGAACATTTTTCCAATGTCATGTGTCTTTTGACTTTTTTATGGTGTTTTTTGACAATCAATATATTTTATCTTTATGTAGGCAGATTTATCATTTTTTATTGCTTTTGGATTTTGAGTCATGGTTAGATAATGTTTCCCCATTTCCAGGTGTTGGACTTATTACTATGTTTTCTTCCAATACATGTATAGGTGCATTTTTT
>NW_007751785.1:0-216 GCF_000696425.1 Galeopterus variegatus | reverse complement strand
AGTCTTTATGGGTGAGGTGGGTCTCTTGTAGGCAGCATATAGTTGGATCCACCTTTCTTATTCAGTCAGCCAATCTGTGTCTTTTGATTGGGGAATTTAAACCTTTTACATTAAGGGTTGTTGCTGAAAGGTGTTGATTTATTCCTAGCATTTTATTGGTTGTTTAGTTGTGTTGGGTGTCTTTTGTTGCTTGCTTTCTGTTTTGCTGTTTGTTTT
>NW_007751784.1:8563-9148 GCF_000696425.1 Galeopterus variegatus | reverse complement strand
GGTATTTATGTAACTAATTTTAAATTTTAATATTCCAACTTCGTTTTGCTCTGATGCACATTCTCTGTGAAAAGTACAAGTATGTCACTGGTGAGTTGAAGCTGTTATGAACTAGAAGCACATGACTTGCTGTTGTGAGCACGTACACGCAGCCTTTCCGTGGTCCAAGTTCAGCACATGGTGCTGCTCTCCTGCTGATGTGCACTGAGGAAAAACCAAGTATAATATTTGGAATTAAGAAATATTTTGTGGGGAGGGGACAGAGCAATGTAAAATAGTTGATTCATGATAAAGGTCAGAATGTCCTCTTCATTTATTTTCTTGATTAAAAAAAATTTTTTTTTCCTAAACAGAAACTGCATTTAATTCCAAGAAGTAGTATTCTTATTTATTATTTAACTCTTTGCTGCTGCTAAAATGTGCACATATTCAGGCTTTAGTTTTTCCAAAAGGCATTTTTTTTTTTTTTTTGGCTGGAAAACGTTAAAAACATTTGACCGCAGGGAAGAATCAAGTTTCTGGGATGTCATAGGTATAATATTTAGCACTGAAGAAATTGATTTGAGAAGACAGCCAAAAGTAACC
>NW_007751784.1:0-4285 GCF_000696425.1 Galeopterus variegatus | reverse complement strand
GGTTCATTCTTTAAATAAATACGTATTGAGCAACTGCTATATGACATGAAACAGTGCTGGGGATATAGTAGTGAGAAAAAACCAGACAACATTCTGATCTTGTTACTTGAATATAAAGCTGGGTTCTGTGTCGATGATGACATGGACACTATAGGACTGGGGTGCCCACATTACAAGGCAATTAGGGCAATTTTGGCAATTTTCCATGGTCTTCACTCTTCTTCCACTTTGTACTTAATTTACACTAGTGACTAGGAACCCAGTTAGGTGCAGCCCCATTCAAGTCCTATTGTTTTAAGCAGACAGCATTTTAAAACGGTTTCTCCAAATCTGATGGTATAGACTGTTTGGGTAATGAGCTCCTTCTTGGCAGTAAGTGGGTTTCTTTTGAAATAAACAGAGTGGAGGCCACCCTATTCTCCACTCTTTCTTTCCTCCTTGGGAAAATCCAAGGGAAAAGGCAATGGAATGTAAAAGTTTATCATCTGTAGATCAGTTATGTCTTCTAAGGGTAAGAGAGCTCAGTGAAGATGTCACTTACTGGGCTAAAGAACTGGTGAAGCTTGGAAAATGCCTCATCTCCTCCCACAGAACCCACCTCACTGGAACAACTACAAATGGCCGTGTGGCATATAACCACAGCTTTATACCAAGAAATGAAATTGTACAACGTAGAAAAATAAGACCATTCTTTTTGTTTGTCTTCACCAGAATTACAAATATGTAATGAATCAGCTTCTGGCTTCCTTTGATTTCCTTTATTATGGGGTACCATGCATTTCCACCCTCTTGGGTCTCCCCCGCCCCCACCCCACATTTAAAGAGTAGATGTGATTAGGTGCATGTTACAGAATAAGTTGAACTGACAGAGTGTGATGGATGGTCTTTTGAGTTTTCCCAGAAGAGTTTTATGACCTTAATTTGGCTTAGGAAATGAGAGCTAACTGAATTAGAGCAGTATTCAAAGCAGGGCATATTGGCAAGAAAAGATACTGTCCAACCTTCAGGAGACACTTCATGACTGGCCCTGCTGAGTAAAGCTCAACTGCTGAACATTTCCATGACACCACCGTTCACCTGAGAGTCTGACGTGCCATCTAGACATCGAGGAGGTTACAAATGACTCTTTGGTAGGTGGGCACAAAATTAAAAATCAGGCCATTTCTTCTGATGATCTGCTTCAAAGAAGCAACTTAAATCTTTTGGTGACTGTAATGTGCCTATATGTGCTTCCTGTTTCTTTGTCTTCCTGTTTCTTTGTCTTCCTGTTTCTTTGTCTTCCTGTTTCTTTGTCTTCCTGTTTCTTTGTCTTCCTGTTTCTTTGTCTTCCTGTTTCTTTGTCTTCCTGTTTCTTTGTCTTCCTGTTTCTTTGTCTTCCTGTTTCTTTGTCTTCCTGTTTCTTTGTCTTCCTGTTTCTTTGTCTTCCTGTTTCTTTGTCTTCCTGTTTCTTTGTCTTCCTGTTTCTTTGTCTTCCTGTTTCTTTGTCTTCCTGTTTCTTTGTCTTCCTGTTTCTTTGTCTTCCTGTTTCTTTGTCTTCCTGTTTCTTTGTCTTCCTGTTTCGCTGGCATATTTTCCTATACAAAAGGCTGAATTCTATGATGCTCATCTCAGAGCTTATTTTGTTCTAGATGCAAAATGCTTATTCCTTTTAAAATATAGATTATTGAGTGGAAGAGTTGTATTAACAATGCTTTCTATTGAAGTATATGAATTAACCATTAAAAATTGGCCAATAGTTGAGTTTTATTCTTAGGTAAACACATGATTTTTCAACATGTCTGTAATATCCAAACTATGGCTTAGAAACTGACCAAAATTCAAGTGAAGGGAGCTTTTTATTGAAACTTACTAAATTATTCATAGAGCAATTATTGATATATACGGTGTTCTAGGATTATGAAAGTAGAAACAGACTTATTAAAATTTATTTCCATATACAATATGAATATATATTGACCTATTTGGCTTATGCCTACTTTTTGTAGAAGTGTCATGAACTAATTGTCATGAGCTTTTTTTTCTTGTCTTCTTTATGGAAAATATCACTTCTTCCTGGGAAAGGGGACTGTGAAGTAGTTTAAAGCACAGTCCCATCTCTTTAAAGCAAGTACTTTAGATAGTGTACTTAGGCCATTTGGAAATCTTCTTTTGGTTCCTATTCAACTGGTTGCTTTAAATTGTTCCTGAAGAAATTCCTTTTTGGTTTGACTTGAATTGAAAAGTGTCTCTGAAAAAGAAAACATGCACAAAGTTAATATAATGTAATTTTTCTTTTCAGCATGTTTTATAATAATTAGTTCTATATTTTTAGTTGAGAACAGCAGTTTAAAAATTCTTGTATGACTGTTTTTATCTAGAAACATGGGACAGCTTGTCATGAGGCTCTCTTATTTGGGAACCACACCCAGTGGTTCTGAGCACACCCAAGGAACTATATTAAGGAGCATGTGACAAATGTATGAACAATCTATTAATACATTTGATTAGTTACTGCGCTCTAGAAAGGGGCTGTGTACTGTTTAGTCCATGAATATACGAAAACTACCTGAAGGCAGGGAAAGAGTCTTCCTAAAGGCTGAGAGGTAAATGTTCTTGGCATTTAAAAAGGGCCAGGAGAAGTGCCTGTTCCTACCAGCCAGACTAGAAAACCTCAAGACTTATAGGGCCTTGGATAGACTGTACAGAAGGGTATTGCCTCAGTTGTGGAATATAGTTAGCTCTAGACTAAACACTGAGTCCCGCCTAATGTATTTTATTTTTTTTATTATTATTATTTTTTGTCTTTTTTGTGACTGGTAAGGGGATCGCAACCCTTGGCTTGGTGTTGCCCACACCGTGCTCAGCCAGAGAGCGCACCGGCCATCCCTATATAGGATCCGAACCCACGGGGTCAGCTCCACCACCTAATGTATTTTAAAAGCAATGCCCAAAATGATCAAACTATTTTCAAATAACAACTTTATCTCAGAACAAAGCTCAATAATATTTATAGGAATAAAATGTAGCACACAGGAAGTCAAATACACAATGTCTGTTATCTAATAAAAAATCACTAGACATGCAAAGACGCAGGAAAATACAAACCATAATGAGGAGGAAAAAAAAAGTCAATTCAAACTGGCATATAACTACAAAGATGTTAGAATGAGCAGGAAAATACACTGAAACACTTATTATAACTACGTTCCACATTTTCAAAGAGTTAGGGACATGGAAGCTATTTGAACTGGACTTCTAGAGAAGAAAAGTACAATGTGTGAGATAAAAAATACACTAGAAGGGACTAATGGTGATTTAGATATTGCAAAGGAAAAAGTGAATGCTCTGGAAATTATAATAGAGACTATCTAAAATGAAAGACAGAAAGAAAAGGAAATTAAAAAAAATTGAACAGCACATTAGTGAGATATAGGACAACTTCAAGCATCTTAATATATATGTAATTGGAGTCCACAAAAGAGAGAAGAGAAAGGAGAAGACAAAAAAAATTTGAATAAATAATGGCCAGAAATTTTCTAAATTTGGTAAAAACTATAAACATACAGATGCAAGAAGCTCAATGAATGCCTAGTATAAGGGAAATGAAAGAAGTTACACCAAGACACATCATAATCAGAATGGTGACATCCAGTGATAAGACAAAATCTTAAAAGCAGCCAGTTAAAAAATACACATTACATACAGAGGATCAAGGTTAAGGGGTACAGTAGATTTCTTATCAAAAACAATGTAAGCAAGAAGACTGGGATAACATCTTTAAATGACAAATGCTTCTTGATTTATGAAGGAGTTATGTCCTAATAAACCTATAATAGATTGAAAATATTGTAAGTAAAAAATGGGCATTTGTAGACATGATGGGATATAAAACCAGAAAGCACATTATTAAAAAAATGCTGGTAATACAGTAAACTGTACAGTACCAGTTGTTTACCCTCATGATTGCATGATTGACTGGGAGTTGTGGCTTGCTGCCATTGCTGAGCATTATTATTATACTGCACATTGCTAGCCCAGGAAAAGGCCAAAATTCAAAATTCAAATTCAAAGTAAAGTTTCTACAGGATGTGTACCTTTTTTACACCATTGTAAAGTAAAAAATTCATAAGTCTAACCATCATAAGTTGGGGACCATTTGTACTGAAAGAACAAAAAGGTGTCAAAATGGAATTATATACTCATTTTTTGTGTGTGTGGCTGTAGAATTATATACCTAGAAACATTATATTTCAAAAACAAAGGTGAAGACTTTTTCTGATACAGAAAAGCTAAGATAATTCATCAT
>NW_007751783.1:8705-9149 GCF_000696425.1 Galeopterus variegatus | reverse complement strand
TTTGTTCATTAGCATGTTTGTTAAAGTAGGAAATACAGAAGAATTAAGAAACTGTCTACACCATTGGTTACTATTTTACAAGAGCAAACCCAAAATATGTAATAATTTGTTAATATCAAAATCCAGCATATAATTAAGTATTAATTTTTAGTGAAGAGAAAAGTAAGTGAAGTTCATGAATAATAAAAGCTTTGTGGAGGAGTTGCCAGTTTCTGAGCTCTTTACACAATATGAATCACTGGTCTCAAGTGATGAGTGCATTCAAGATTTGGGTAATCCACAAAGGTGTACATGTTCTTAAGACAAAAAGCAGGAAAGATCATATCGCAGTAGTTAATCTACATTTGTAATTTAAATGAAGAATTAGCCAAATGTTAAAAAATTCTGCAGGTCAAAAGAAATCTTTAGTCTGCCATTTTGGTTGTTGACAGCTAATTTCAGGGA
>NW_007751783.1:2474-3719 GCF_000696425.1 Galeopterus variegatus | reverse complement strand
TGTTTTGTGGCCCAATACTAGTTTTCTTCTTGCTTTCAAGCATTGCAATTTTTTTCCCCCTGGAATTCGTTCTCTTTCCCTTCATAGAACTAAGTTCTTTTTCTTTGTTAAGGTCTCAACATAAATGTTCTTTTCTAGGCCTGGTTAGTTCTCCTCTTTGTATTCCAGAGCATGATATTCTGATTTTATGACAATTAACATATTAATCATTAAGTGCCGATTCTTACACATTTGGTATTTAAAAGTGGACCTGGCTTACATTAAGTGCTCAATAAGTAATTTCTGAGTTGATGAAGATGGTTGGGCAATGTTGATGGACCATTCATGTTTACAGAGTATGGTAGCAGCTTTCATTGTTATGTTAGCTTTTTATTTTTCAGTTTTATTATCTTATATTTATTGTTTTATTTATTTATCATAAATTTATTGTTAATATTAATTATTTTATCATATATTTATCATCATTTTTATTTTTATTGTGGTTGCAATTTATTTTTTTCCAAGAGCTCTTAGAACCCCAGTTGATAGTAAATGAAATAAGACACTTATATCAATAAGGGATTAGGACTTTATTTTCCACAGATTTTCAGAAAAAAAAAAAATGGGGAAAGGGCAAAGAATTGTTGAAATAAAGAAGCATGGGATTTAAGTTAGTAAAACAAGAAAATACAGACATGAATTTGCTGATAATTAAAACGTGAAGGAATCAAAGAGCCCTATAAAGTAAGAGAACATAATGAAATGAGAGAGACAGAACTATAACAATCATAGAATAAGATGTTTAAAGTTTATATTTCTGAAGCAGAGTAGTTTTCAGTGATGTGAGATTTAAGGTGTGGCTATGGGATAACATGTTTGTGGTAGAATAAGTGTAAAATGCACTGGAGATAAGGAGGCTAGCATCTGAAAGATGTGAGTCTTATTTTAGTCCCTTATTGATAATAATAAAAACAGTATGAAAGATCTCAGAACATTTTCTACAAAGCCAGATATGCATATTTCTCCTAATCTTACTGATTCAGTCTCTCCACACCAGTTGCAAACTGTTCTGTGGGTCAAATCTGGCCCACCGCCTATTTTGGTATGGGCCATGAGTTAAGAATTTTACATTTTACAATGTTTGAAAAAAATTTTTAAACATTATTTTGTAAGAATAATAATTACATACAATTCAACTTCAATGCCTGCAAAAAACACCTTATTGGAACACAGTCACGTCCATTATTTTGTCCACTGCTGCTTTTG
>NW_007751783.1:0-679 GCF_000696425.1 Galeopterus variegatus | reverse complement strand
AAGAACAAGAAATTAGATAATTATTCAACTGCTGATCTCCAGTTCAATTCAGTAGGCATCAATCAGTAAAGCAATATTCTGTCATCATGGAAATCAACAAAGAATAAAAGGAGAAAAAAAAAAGGACAAAGAAAAAAGAACATGTTATTAAGAATGAAGTTGTATTTCTATAAACTCATCTTTAAGAACACGACATGACCGACACCTAAATTTAAAGGCTTCAAACATTATTATGCTCATACTACTACGAGGGTGCTTTAACAACAACAACACCAAAACAACAACAACAACAACAAAAAAAAAACAACTAAAACCAATGCAAAGGGTGGGCATTTAAAATAATAGCAGCAGGGAATTTGTACCTATTAACCCTCATTAACTGCTAATTCGGTCACCCCTTTTCCCAGTAGATAAGGAAATACCTCCAGGAGAAAACTCATATGTCTTGAGTCTGAGACAGATAAAAGACTGGGGAAATACTATATTTAAGTTAGGCAATTAAAATATAGCTTTTTCAAATGTATGGTGATTCTATGTTTTATCCTTTCCTATGTGACTAAAATTTCTGATGTCTCAAAAATGATAATGACATGGTACTCTAACAAAGCTAATCTGTATACCTCTGCTACACTAATGGGTACTTTTTCATAGTGTAGTTCTTTATAAATTCTGTCAAGTA
>NW_007751782.1:5055-9149 GCF_000696425.1 Galeopterus variegatus | reverse complement strand
GCAAACAGTGATCCCTAGGTGATATAATTTTGACCCAAAACATGGAAGTACCAAGAAAATATGGTTTTACCTGTAAGCATTATTTAGAGTTCTTTTTTTGAATTTAATGTCCCTCCTCTAATTTTTTACCATAATAAATGAATCCACATCTATATCATGAGGCGGTGTGTGTGTGTGTGCGTGTGTGTGTGTGTGTGTGTGTGCACGTGCGTGTGTGTGTGTGTGTGTGTGTGTGTGTGTGTGTGTGAGAGAGAGATTCCCTACATTATAACAAGTTATGCAGCTTCCCTTTTGTAATACCTAATATAGTTAAAAACTGCTGTGGGGTTTCTAGGGCTTGAGTAATATGTTTGCAGCCTAGGAAGTAATTCAGTTTGTTAGCCTGGCAATTTGAGATAACTGCACCTGCCCACAGAACCCTAGATGTCACTCATCCTGTCAGTATATTATTATTGTCAGTATCATGACATGAGGGCATTTTCTTTCCCAATCTGTGCTGCTTTCAACTTTTTCTTATTGCAAGAAATTGCAATAGTGTTATCTGCTCATTAAAAGCACAATGTTTAATTTCTGATGCAATAATGATGAAAGAAAATGTCAGGTATACCCTTCAGGTTGGAATTGCTTCTAAATTCTTACGGAAAAGTAAAATGAACCTAGTAATGGCTTTAAAGACAAGGACTAAATACAAAATATAAGACATTTACAGTGTATTTTACCTTTTTAAATAACATCTTTGACCATAAATAATTTCATATTCTTATGTTTTAAACTACATGTTTTTACTTNGTTTGCAGCCTAGGAAGTAATTCAGTTTGTTAGCCTGGCAATTTGAGATAACTGCACCTGCACACAGAACCCTAGATGTCACTCATCCTGTCAGCATATTATTATTGTCAGTATCATGACCTGAGGGCATTTTCTTTCCCAATCTGTGCTGCTTTCAACTTTTTCTTATTGCAAGAAATTGCAATAGTGTTATCTGCTCATTAAAAGCACAATGTTTAATTTCTGATGCAATAATGATGAAAGAAAATGTCAGGTATACACTTCAGGTTGGAATTACTTCTAAATTCTTACAGAAAAGTAAAATGAACCTAGTAATGGCTTTAAAGACAAGGACTAAATACAAAATATAAGACATTTACAGTCTTATAACATCTTTGACCATAAATAATTTCATATTCTTATGTTTTAAACTACATGTTTTTACTTCTGTATTTTTGACAATATGCGGAGTCTTCTCAATGACTCTATAACATACATTCATGTTACTTCACTCTGGAAAGGACTGAATCAGCACCTGCAGGGCTGGAGCTCCCTCACCAATACGTCCGAAGGTGTCAGTAAGTGTTTGCTTTCATCATGCCTATTGCCAGTGCTGCTTTTACCAGTGTCCCTGAAGTCAGACTCTGTAGACAAATATTCTCCCATTCTTTCCTGCTTTCATCTTTTAGGTTTTTTTATAGATTTATTTCATCAACTTTTACATTCACAACTTTCTTTCTATGTAAGGATTTCTATTATAAAGGAAAGAGGGCTTAAAAGCATGAGCTTTATTTTATAAACCTGGGAGAAAATATTTGTAAACCACATATCTAATAAGAAGTTAAAATTCAAATATATAAGGAACTGATACAACTCAACAGCCAAAAAAACCAACAAAAATAACCCAGTGAAAAAATGGACAAAGGACTTGAATAAACATTTTTCCAAAGAAGACATACAAATGACCCAAAGGTATATGAAAAAGGTGCTCAATATCACTAATCATCAGCAAAGTGCAAACAAAAACCACGATGAGATATCACCTCACATCTGTTAGGATGACTGTAATCAAAAAGACAAAAGATAACAAGTGTTAGCAAGGGTATGGAAAAAAGAGAACTCTTGTACATTGTTGGTGGGGATTTAAATTGGTATAACCATTACAGAAAACAGTATAAAATTTCCTCAAAAAATTAAAAATGAAAGTACCATATGATCCAACAATCCCATTTCTGGGTTATACATATCCATAGAAAATAAAATCACTATCTCAAAAAGATAGCTGCATTCCCATGTTTACTGCAGCATTATTAATAACATAAAAGATATGGAAAAAACCTAAATATCTATCAACAAATGGATGAATAAAGAAAATGTGGAATACATATATATGTATGTATGTATGAATGTGTATGTATATACTATTCAGCCTTTAAAAAGAAGGAAATCTTGCCATTTGCACACAACTTGGATGATGCTTGAAGACATTATGCTAAGTGAAATAAGCCAGACATAGTAAGGCTAATACTGCATGATCTCACTTATATGTGGAATTTTAAAAAATAAAATCTCATAGTAATAGAGAGTAAAATGTTGGTTTGGGGGCAGAGGGAAATAAAGGGGAGATACTGGTCAAACCTCCATTTATAGGATGAATAAGTACTGGAGACCTAATGTACAGCAGGGTGATTATAGTTAATAACAGTGCATTATATATTTGAAATTTGCTAAGAGAATAGATCTCAAGTGTTCTCACCACACACAAAAAAAAGCGGTAGCTGTGAGATGATGTATATATTAATTAGTTTAATTGTGGAAATAATTTCAAAGTGTATATGTATATAAAAACATCACATTGCACACCCTAAATACATACAGTTTTTATTTGTCAATAATGCTTCAATAAAGCTGGATTGTGGAAATAATTTCAAAGTGTATATGTATATAAAAACATCACATTGCACACCCTAAATACGTACAGTTTTTATTTGTCAATAATGCTTCAATAAAGCTGGAAAAAACCTTAGGTTCAGATTTTAGCTCAGCCACTTACTGGCTTTAGAACTTTGACCAAATGCTCAATCCTCTCGAGCTTCAAAATTCTCTCTTCTGTAAAATACAGAACCTTAGGGACACAGTAGCTGTGAAGTTTAAGTGAGATAATGTATATGAAGCGGTTACCAGTAACTGCCACATAGGAAATGATCAGTAAATTACTCTAATCATCACTACAGCTATATTTACTGGTTAAGAATTGGATGAAGAAAAGAACAAGATTTCTATTTAGACAGGATAATACCCTCTTATCCAAACTAGAGACAAAAATACAGGCAATATTATATTTTACATTTTCCAATGTGAACATTTAAGACGTTATTGCAAAAGAACTAGATGGTAGAAATCTCTACACGTGTAACTCTAAAAAGTTTCAAAGGAGGTCAGCAAGTGTTCGTCTCAATGCCCTGGTAAGAGAAACCACATGAATAACTTTCTGAGGCACGCACCTCCTTTAAGCACAAAGGAAGCGTAGGTGTGATGTCTCTCACCTGCTGTGAATGCATCATAATGAGTGGGCATAGGGAAGTATCAAATAATTATAAGTCTTCAGGATCTAACTTCTTATTCATCTCTGGCAGATGTGTTATCTGAAAGTATAATTTTTATGCCACCCACAGTGCAGCAGCTGAGTATTTCTGTCTTTATACATAGGGAGCTTACAGCTCAGGCCATACTGAGCCTGCCTCCCTGGTGATACTGTAACACTCCCATGTCAAGAATAAAATGCTGTGCAGTGAATCCTTTAGTTTTCCACTTTAAGGTACATGGCTGCACTAACTTTAAAATGTGTTGCCTCATTAGAAGAAAGAGACTTTAGAGAAAAAGGAGGAGACTTTGGTTCACACTGAATAAGAATTAAATATTATGGAAATACAAATAGTATATTTGCTGTGCATCATTTGTGTAAACATACAATTATTTGAATTCCAGTTCTCAAAAGGCTTTTGAATTAATGTCTAAGATTGGAAGTCATATTTTGTTTAGGGCTAGTAAAATTAGTCATGAAAACATACATTTTAGTTAACCAGATATTTGAGTTCTTAAAGAATCTGATTCAAAATTTCAAGAAAAACCTCTAAAGTGTTTTCCTTAAAAGAACATTCTTTTTTTAAAAGTCCTTGACAGCAATAGTGTATTCGCATGTAAAGGCTGGTATATATGAATGTGTCTTATTTTGTACAACTACGATAGAGAATGATTTTGTAATTATGCTTTTGAAACCTCAAAATTTAATTTCACCCAATAATCTTATAAGAATAAAACAAAGT
>NW_007751782.1:0-226 GCF_000696425.1 Galeopterus variegatus | reverse complement strand
TTTCTTTTTCTTTCACTTTAGGATAACAAAGATGATGAAGAGTAAGAAATCATGAGCCAAGCATTCATCTTTGCCCCCAATTTTCCCTGAATACAGACTTTTCTTTAATAAAGTCTTACAGTGATCATAGAAGTAGAATGCATGCCCCCCTTTTTTTTTTTTTCAGGAAAGATCCCCAGAAAAGGAGAGCTGTGACAGCAAGCTATTGACCAATTGCCAGCAGCAA
>NW_007751781.1:9237-9470 GCF_000696425.1 Galeopterus variegatus | reverse complement strand
CCCTGCAGAGCAGTGCATCAGCCCAGGCTCAGCTTTAGTTTCCTCGGACAGACACACATCATACTCTTCAGGAGGTCCCAGAGGGGAAATATAAGACTCAACACACTCATAACTCCCTAAAAAATAATTTCTTTACTTCTAGCCATTGACCATCACAGTGGTAGCTTTTTGGTTGGGGGGTGGTATGTGTGTGTGCTTTTAATGTGAAAGGGCCACAGTACAAAATAGTTTTC
>NW_007751781.1:7977-9150 GCF_000696425.1 Galeopterus variegatus | reverse complement strand
CTACTATGTTGCAGCCTCACCAGAATTAGGCTGAGTCTCAATTGCAAGAGCAAGAAATGCAGTCAACCTGGAGGGTTTATAAAAGGGCTCCTATAGGTCAACCTCACTCTCAGGACCTTGAAAAAGGAAAGTCTTGGGAAGAAGAAATAGGTTTCTGCTTGGAGACAGCCCCAGAAGTGATGTTCTTTTGTCACCTTTGCACATAGGAGGTGATTGATCCCTGCTCCCCTGGAGCCCCTGGCTGTCTCTCTCCCGGCTCCCTCTCCCCTTTAGCTCCATCCACTGAGGGTTCAGCATCTACCTCCAGCATGTCTTCTCTGAGTCTGGTCTTCATCTGCAAGTGGCATCTGTCTTCTGAATTCCCTCTGCCTTTCAGCTCCTGGCTTTGCTACAAACTGATAATTACCTTCCTAGATTTGATGACACAATTTCTATGTGAGAGTATCTGATTATCAGTTAATCTCCATTATTGTTGTTTGACATATATTTATACTTGCTATTGTCATAGCCACTGTTAAGTCTTTAGTTTGGTTGGTCTTGTATCAGGTGACACTTTTTTCCCATAAAATATTCCAATTTTTTATGTGATCCTTAACTTCAGTCCTTTTTTCTGTCCTGTTTTTATAAAGATTCCACCTAGAAGATCAGGTAAAATAAACACCCTGGAAGTGTTATCTCAGTTTTTCTTGTTCATGGATTTTTCTGCTACCCTATCAAATACACCTTAACCCCACCCTGTCAATCACTCTCCAGCACATGCCCTGTGTTATTATTATATGTGCTCAGAACTGAAAGTTAATTCATTGCAGGACCAAAGAGTCAGGGTTAGTTTTACATAGTAGTAATAAATTATTTATATTAATACTATTGGGTGATATTAATACAATTTGATAAGGTAAATAAAACTTATACCAATTCAGATGGCAACTGGTTCACAAGTCATGAAAATTAGCTAGATGGAGACAAATTAAAACCACCTGGACTTAGTCATCAAAAGATGAAAAATGTTTGCTGTTTAGCTAGATCCTACTTGAGGAATATTATTGGGAGCCACTTGGGAAAGTGTTGCATAGAAGATAAAGGATAACCTAATAAGAGAGAAAGAATTTGGGTGGTGGCAGGATTTATACTAGTCTTGTGTGCTTGAGAGTTCTGGGTTTGCGCAGGTTTGTC
>NW_007751781.1:5029-7451 GCF_000696425.1 Galeopterus variegatus | reverse complement strand
TCATCAAAAGATGAAAAATGCTTGCTGTTTAGCTAGTTCCTATTTGGGGAATATTATTGGGGGCCACTTGGGAAAGTGTTACATAGAAGATAAAGGATAGCCTAATAAGAGAGAAAGAATTTGGGTGGTGGAAGGATTTATACTAGACTTGTGTGCTTCAGAGTTCTGGGTTTGCGCAGGTTTGTCCTTTCTCCCATGCACTTGGTTATGGTGCCTATAAAGAACAAACTAAACTTAGTTTAATCTATTTCATACCAGCTTCCTTAAGAAAGCACCAAAGGCAGACATTAGAATAGTTCCTGGTCTTCCACCTTCCTGATTCCATAAATAGTTATTGAAGTCACAAAGGGAGAAGGGAGGTGCAGGGAGAGGTGACTCACACACTGCACCTGCAGCCCTCAGGTGGAGCTGTGGCTCCCAAGGGGCTGCCATTGGCAGTGAGCTCTGAGGAGTTTTCTATAATTTTCAATTAATTTCAAACTGCCAGAAAATTGAAAAAATAATTCAGACATCCTTATGCCTTTACCCAGCTCCCCACCTGCAAACGATGTGCCCTGTTTGCTCTCTCATTCTCTTTCTGTATATAAATACACATTTTCCCCCGACACTTCTGAGAGTAAGCTACAGACATGTGAATCCCAAATAATTTGGTGCATTTCTTAGTGAAAATATTTTTCTCTTACATTACCATAGTTCAGTTATCAAAACTAGAACTTTACTGCCTAATTCAAGGGATGGTAGGAGGAGGGTTGGTATGTTTTTCCACTTTTTTTTTTACTTGTTTTTACAAGATCTTAATTTTCCTGCTCTGCTTTTTACTCCCTTCACCTCCCAGACTCCAAAGCCTGCCTCTCCTATCTTTTTTATGCTTGAACTGCCTGGAAGTTTTGCCTTTCCACATTGCTTCCTTGAGTCCTGGGCTCATGATGAATTCTTTCTCTTTATACTCTGCCTGACAGACCAAAACTCTTTTGTATTAGGTCATTCCAAAGTGGATTTTCTCTTTTTGGGCATGATTTAAGACCAATTTTGACAGACCAAAACTCTTTTGTATTAGGTCATTCAAAAGTGGATTTTCTCTTTATGGGCATGATTTAAGACCAATTTTCTTTTCTACCTCTGGTCAGTTTTTCCAGACATCCTTAGATTTCTGCAAAGACTCATGGTTCTAGTGCTGAAATAAGGTGTTATTTTTCTACTTAAAGCTAATTTGAAGTTATTAGGGTTATTTGTTTGTGTTGTAGGGCCCATGACTTCCCAGGTGGGTTACATTTATATAATGTGCTGTCTTTTTTTTTTTCCTGGAGTTTTTCCAGACATCCTTAGATTTCTGCAAAGACTCATGGTTCTAGTGTTGAAATAAGGTGTTATTTTTCTACTTAAAGATAATTTGAAGTTATTAGGGTTATTTGTTTGTGTTGTAGGGCCCATGACTTCCCAGGTGGGTTACATTTATGTTAACGTGCTGTCTTTTTTTTTCCTGGAAGCTTCAGAAGGCAGCTATTACTTGTTTTTCTGGTAACCAGCCTCTGCCCACATGAACTCATTTATTTATTCCCACCATACATGGTTTTAGACATTGATGATTAGACAAAATATTGTTCTCATATGGTTTCACTCTAGTATTCTAGTGGGAGGAGTCAGAAAAATCAACCATTAAAAAATACAGATAAAACCCCATCAGTGATATGTGCTATGAAGGGAATTTGACAAAGGAATGTCAACTACAGATGGGAGCGAGCAAGGGCAGGAGCTCCAGGGAGCAGGTAGTCAGAAGACCTCCCTAAGAGGTGCTCTTGGGCCATTCCCTGATGATGAGAAGAAAGAGGCACACCTGGGACTGAGGTATGAGTGCACCCTGCAGAGCGAGGGTGCAGGACAAAGGCCCAGAGGCAGGGCTGTGCTTAGAAGGTCTGGGCAGTGCATAGAGGGTCAGGGTGGATGAAAGAGAGTCAGGGAAGGAACACGACTCATGATCCCCCTCTTCCCTCCTTTCTATATATCAACATGGGAAACCTGGATAAATCCTGATGGTCAGACAAAGAAAGATAAATACCACATGTTCTCACTCATATGTGGGAGCTAAAAGAGATGAGTTGAACTTTTAGAAGTAGAGAGTAGAGTTGTGGTCACTAGAGGCTGAGAAGGGGAGGAGGCAGAGGCAATGGGGGGAGGTGTTAATGGACATAAAGTTACAGCTAGATGTGAAAAATAAGTACATAATGTCCTCCGGGTTCATCCATGTTGCCACAAATGACAGGATTTGATCCTTTTTATGGCTGAGTAGTATTCTGTTGTGTATATATACCACATTTTCTTTATCTATTCATCAGTCCACGGAAACCTAGGTTGATTCAATACGTTAGCTATTGTGAATAGAGCTGCAATATACAAGAGGAGGCAGGTGTCTCTTCAGTACACG
>NW_007751781.1:1697-4418 GCF_000696425.1 Galeopterus variegatus | reverse complement strand
GGATATTCATCCCTTTTTGATGAGTAGTTTGCAAATATTTTCTCCCACTCTGCTGGTTTCCTCTTTGCTCTGTTGTTTCTTTTGATGTGTAGATGCTTTTTAGTTTGATGTGATCCCACTTGTCCATTTTGGCGTTTGTTGCCTGTGCTTTAGATGTCTGCTCCACAAGTTGTTATTTTTGTAGGGACCCCATGGGCACCTGAACAGCAACACACCCTGACAATATGGCGCTCTTCCAGGTTCTTCTCCACAGTAAACAAGCCCGCCGGTGCCAAACCTCAGCCAGTCACAGGTCAAGGCTCACCTCCTGCCCAGTCCCGTCCAATCAGCTACCATCCTGTCCACCCCCTATCCAACCCCGGAATGCAGCTCCCTATAAATGTACGTGCAGTCCTTGAATAAAGTGGAACTTCTCTGGCAAACTGTCAGCTTGGGTCCTGTCGCCTTATCAGCTCGGGTCTGTGCGCCGTTTCAATTTTAGTTTTAGAGGGTCATATTAATGAGTACAAGTTCTGTGTTGTAAGTCAGTCCACTGCACAGTAAGTGTTCAACACATCAAATGTTCACCATAAATTTCAGGAATCCAGCAAAGTAGGCAGTAATGGGAAAAGATTTAAAACAAAAGGCTAGGCAAGAAGCCATAGTCTTCTCTGATAAATTTAGCTATTGAAACACTGTTTGTGAAGTTGCTGTGGTTAATTTTTACTGATTTATTTCAAAGTTGTTTCTATTGTTTTGAGCTTCATAGTTCTCATTGAAACACTGTTTGTGAAGTTGCTGTGGTTAATTTTTACTGATTTATTTCAAAGCTGTTTCTATTTTTTGAACTTCTCTGTCATTCACTTTACTCTTAGTGACTTTTTGACAAGTGGGCCAAGAGCTCACCATCCCTTTATCATTGCAGACACCTAAATAAATAAATATGATTAAAATATTATTGTTATTTAATGCTAAAATGCATTTTGTGATACTTAAATCACTTGTTTACTCAATACTACCTAATAAGCGGTTTAATTAAAGTATGTAGGTTAAAGAAAAAAATCTAAACATGACTTTAAACTTTTAGAAGTTTGGAGCTATACGTGCACCGCCTATCTTTAAATGCTCACATTTTCCACACCATGAAACTTTTGCCAATTGGATTTGACACTTCTCCATCAATACTTTCTAACTTCTTGGTAACTGGAATAACAGTGCTTGCATGTAAGTGTTTGAGTGTGTGTCTGTGTGTTTGTACTGTGTGTGTTTGTGTGTGTGTTTCTATGAGAATGTCTGAATGTGTGTGATTGTATGTGGACAGTTCTTACCCACACCACTGGTCACTGAGAGTTAAGATCATTCCCAGTGTGTGCTTTTTATAAACCATATAGCTTTTTCCAAGCAAGCTTCTCCTTTGATCTTTGTGTAGCAATTACAACTTCAATGAGCTGACCCTGTCTTCATTTTGACCATCTCTCCAGCAGGGGAAAAGAATCTAAACATGACTTTAAACTTTTAGAAATTTGGAGCTATACGTACATCACCTATCTTTAAATGCTCACATTTTCCACACCATGAAATTTTGCCAATTGGATTTGACACTTCTCCATCAATACTTTCTGACTTCTTGGTGGCTGGAATAACAGTGCTTACATGTAAGTGTTTGAGTTTGTATCTGTGTGTTTGTACTGTGTGTGGTTTTGTATGTGTGTTTCTGTGAGCATGTCTGAATGTGTGTGATTGTATGTGGACAGTTCTTACCCACACCACTGGTCACTGAGAGTGAAGATTGTTCCCAGTATGTGCTTTTTATAAACCATATAGCTTTTTCAAAGCACACTTCACCTTTATCTTGGTGTAGCAATTACAACTTCTACGAGCTGACCCTGTCTTCATTTTGACCATCTCTCCAGCAGGGGGAGGATCTAACCTATGTCTGTCCGGTCAAGGGTCAGCAGCAGTAGTGCTGGCAATCGCAGTAACTCTAGGAACAAGAGAAATAAATCCTTAATGTCCTGATCCACTTGGCCTCCAAGAAGGTCTCTCGGGTCTCTGACCACTTCCCTGAGATTAGGTCTGGGCACATTTTGCCCTCAGGCAGACTGTGGAGGCTAACGTTTGCTTCAAATTCTTTGTCATCAGCAGAAACAGGAAAGTCTCTCAGGACTCTGGCACCAAACAACAACCTTTCCTGGTTCAGTGAGAATCTGCTTCCACATCTGCTTCCCTTTCCCATGGCAGCTATTGCAGACACAGTATCCGAGCTGATCCTGCTACTGGGATCGCTTATGTTTACATCTTGGATGAAGGATGTTGGTAAGCATCCTAATGCATTTCAAAGTTGAAAAGATAATGAAGACTCAGAAAAGAAAACATTATACTAGTAAACCTGAGAGAAGCCATTGGACATGATACACAAATGATAACTTGCTTTGGTCATTCAGAGGGATATTTTCCTACAGAGAATCGTAGGAAACAAAGCAATTTTTGCACCAAAACACGGCCCTTTCATATCATTGTGGGCCACTAAAATAGACCAAATAACCAAAACTTAGGAAAGATTTAGCTATATGGGTGAAGATGACATGTGTGTAGTGTCAGGAAAAACAACTCCTTACAAATCATCAGAACTAAAATAAAATGGGACCTGTAGGCCCTGTTCCCAGCCCCTAGAAAGTACTCCAGTTTTGTGAAAGCTGAAGGTCTGGTCAGTGAATCTGGAGACTTAAAATCTAAATTATA
>NW_007751781.1:0-653 GCF_000696425.1 Galeopterus variegatus | reverse complement strand
TCTGATCCTAGAAGGAATAAATTCTTACTTTGAAAGAACACAGGTATTGATAAGCCCAGAACAATCATGCACCGGACATATGTGACAATGTCACATGTTGTCAAACCTGAGCACATTTGACAGTGAAAATATGCTACTAAAATTATTCTAGAAGAACGGGCTTAACTGGGACTGTCCTGGGTAAATCAGGACATGTGGCCATGGTAACCCTCACCATTGAGCTGTTATCATTTCTTCCTCAGAGCTCTGTAAAGAGTGCTTTTCTCTAAGATTGGAGACCAGCTTCAGGTCATTCATAAACTATAAAATAGTGTTAATGTAATACCCACAGTTTCTGTTTCTCTAGATGCTGTTCTTGGGTGAAAGAATATTTGGCGACATGTGAATGTTAACATAGCAAAGCCCTTGACAATGTCATGTTTATATTTTGGCTCTATTTTCAGACTTCAGAGGTGACACTGCTGATCTAGTGCTAGTGTTCCCACTTGTTTCTATGGGTGAAAGAGTCACCATCACCAGCCTCAATCAGAATGAGAACTCCAGATCATTTCATTGTTAGCAGAAACTGCTGGTGACATATAATTCATGGGCTGGCATATCTTGCCTATTTTATTTAATCTCAGTCAGATTAAGTATCAGGTTTTTTAAAAGTA
>NW_007751780.1:15137-15702 GCF_000696425.1 Galeopterus variegatus | reverse complement strand
AAGGGAATCTTAACCCTTGACTTGGTGTTGTCAGCACCACGCTCTCCCAAGTGAGCCATGGACCAGTTCTGTGGTAACAATTTTATAGACAGAAAAAAGAGGGCTGGTTGGTTAGCTCCGTTGGTTAGAATGTGGTGCTAACACCAAGGTCCAGGGTTTGATTCGTGTACCAGCCAGCCACCAAAAAAAGAAAAAAGAAAAAGTTTGTAGACAGAAAAAAGGCTGAAGAAAGCAAAAATAACAAAAAAATGATTGGTCATTTCAAAGTTACTTTTCTTATAAGGTGGGTATAGGAAGACAGGACAACATAAAAATAACTGACTACTTAACATCACATCAGATTACTTCAGGCTATCTCTATTGTGTAAGAATTAAAGCAGAGGAAACTTCATTATCACACCTACTGGCCTGTTAGGTAAAGTAGCTGTAATCTCTTCTGATTTCTGGGAAGGTCAGATAATTACTTAGTTTAAGTTTGGCGACTGGAAATTTAACAGGGATAACTCCGTTTTGGTTTTTTAGTCTCCTCTGTTGGGACCTAATGCAGGAGCTTAGTCTAAAACAA
>NW_007751780.1:12793-13121 GCF_000696425.1 Galeopterus variegatus | reverse complement strand
GAAGTTAGTCCCAGTCCTGTCTCCATCTCTCCATCTGTCTGGAGGGTGATGTCAGGGATGAATTAAAAGACTGTTGTAGGTGGGAAAGGGAGAGAATTGACTTGGCCTGATGGCTGGGAAGGTCTTGACTGTTTGTTGTTTAAAAGTTACTTAGAGCTTTCTTATGTTAAAAGGGTGGCTGCTGCCAAGGCCTGCAAACAGCAGCCCATTCTAGAGATGTGGCATCTACTTGTTTAGAGAGGTATGCTGCCCCATAAAATGGCTTTGCTACCATGCCAAAGTTAGGAATCCATAGGCAAAGATACCCTGCAAGCCCCAAGAAAGAAAG
>NW_007751780.1:6551-7283 GCF_000696425.1 Galeopterus variegatus | reverse complement strand
CATAATAACAGCATTCCTCCCCCAAGAAGAGGCAGGTGCCTCCCTTCTTGGCTGTAAGGAAGTAAAGGGGCCAACGGTTCTGTAAAGTGAGTGCCACGAGTGAGATGACCTGTCGCTGGAGGGAGGAGATGCTGTCTATGCTTAGTTCTTCTGAGAGTCCTTGATAGAATTGAGAGGCAGTAGCAGGGCCCGCTATGCCAGTTCCAGTTGCAGGAAGGGTCCCTGCCCCAATTAAAAGGTACAATTAGTGCCCCACGGGAGCGGGGGGCACTTTCTGAGGGGGGGGGCGAAGTTAGTCCCAGTCCTGTCTCCATCTCTCCATCTGTCTGGAGGGTGATGNGCTCCCACAGGCTGCCTATTATTTTGAGCATGTACCTGAGCCACTATCCAGACCTGCTCCCCGTACATGGACTTGGACAATTCCTTCCATCCCAGCCACTTCACGAAAGTGTTATAAAAAGCCAGAGCTGAGGCAGGGTTGTTACCTGACGAAGGGGGAGAAGGAGAGGAGTTGAGCTGAGGACGAGTGTCTGGAGGCCAGGTGTGGGGAAGAGAGAGAAATGTGGAGGGCTGACGGATCAGAAGATTGACCCAAGTGTGGAAGGAGAGCTCAAGCATGAGCTAGGAGAATTTGAGACATAGGACAGTTTTTTTTTTTTAAAGATGACCAGTGGGCCGGCCCGGTGGCGCACTGCTACAGTGCGCTGCTTGGGAGTGTGGTGGCGCTCCCAC
>NW_007751780.1:0-816 GCF_000696425.1 Galeopterus variegatus | reverse complement strand
AATTTCTAATAATTACTTCATTAATATGTACTCTAAGCAATGGAAAAGGAGACCTAAAAAAATGATGCCCATCCAGAAGGGATAATGCCTCCTGGCAGTGTTCTCTTTATTCTATGATACAGGTTAAGAAGACTGAACCAATGATCTGTTTCTGACTGGTTATGGAGTGACATAGGCACCATTAAAATTCCTAGCCCATGTTGGCCTTCCATCCTCCAGCAGTAAAGGCATGAAGATTCCCATACATAAGGTTGGCCATGGAATCATCTGCAAATAAAAGTATACCTTACAGCCTCACACAAGGGCCCTTTTCCAGTTCTATGGACACATGGAATGGTGGAATTAGCAGTTTCCAGCTGTAGTGGATTGAATTATGTCCCCCCAAACTCCCTGAAGCTTGAATTGTGTTCCCCAAGTTTTATGTATTAGAAACTTAGCCCCCACTGTGACTGTTAAGAGGGTGGGAAATCCTATCATGGTAATTGAAAGGTGGAGTCTTGAAGAGGTGACTGGATTGTAGGACCATGCTATAGTGAATAGATTAAAAATGGTGGTCAGAGGCGTGGTTCTGAGGGC
Source organism: Galeopterus variegatus (assembly GCF_000696425.1). Taxonomy (NCBI): domain Eukaryota; kingdom Metazoa; phylum Chordata; class Mammalia; order Dermoptera; family Cynocephalidae; genus Galeopterus; species Galeopterus variegatus. Next base: position 240 of record NW_007751780.1, on the reverse strand, counting down.
TTTAAAAGAAGAGGAGAGTCTGTCTTTTGCTCTCTGCTCTCTCTGCTTCCATCTTGCAATGGTCACTGTCACCACCACCAGATGGACTTCGCAGCCTCAGAAACTGTAAGCGATAAATTTCATTTTTCTTTATAAATCACCCAGTTCCGTGTATTTTGTTACAGCAACACAAAACAGAGTAATACACCAGCTAAGGGACTGAGGCAGACTCATTTATTTTTTGGCAGCTGGCTAGTATGG
>NW_007751779.1:8336-9151 GCF_000696425.1 Galeopterus variegatus | reverse complement strand
TGATAGTATTTCACTTCTGAGATTGGGTTATAAAATGTGGCTCTCTTGGGCTTCCTTGTGCACGCTCTCTCTCTCTCTTTCTCCACTCTCTCCAGAGAATGCCAGGCTCCATGTGTGAGAACACTCTGTAAACCCTGTGGAGATGCCCATGTGGTAAGTAACTGAGGCTTCCAGCCAACAGTCATGAGCATGAGCTTGGAAGTGATTTCTCCAGCTCCTGTCTTCCCACTCCTGGATTCCTGACCCTCAGACTATGAGATAACAAATACATGTTGTTTTAAAGCACAAAGTTTTGGGCTAATTTGTTATGCAGCAGTTGATAACTAATAGATGAGTCTTGACTCCCCAAGGTAGACTGGTAAAACTCAAATTCCAACCTCCTGTGAGGCTAGGACACAGGCATGTTTTCTAAACTCCACCAAGTAGATTCCCCCATACTAGATTTCAATTCAGAAATGAGAAATCTGCAGAATGAGGCTGTCCATAATATCCTTTAAACTGGTGAGGCAGTGGCTGAGAATTTGGCTTTGAGGGGGGTGCTAGTGGTTGCAATGCCCAGTTACTGGGACTGAATGACGTTGGCATTGCAGAAGCAGTGGTGGTATTTTTTCATCCTGTCAGCTCTGCAGGGTAGTTTAAGTCTTTTGTCCTGCAATCTAGTCTTAAGCCTAGTCCTCTTAGGCCTAGTCACTTCTCCTCCTAGCAATTCTTCCTAACATCCCTTTAATAAACTGCTTCAGATTAATTGGCTAAGGTTAGTTACTGTTGCTTGCATCTGGAAGCCCTGACTGATATGAAAGAGAATTAACTGCTAG
>NW_007751779.1:5924-6637 GCF_000696425.1 Galeopterus variegatus | reverse complement strand
TAATTTAAATTATGATATTAATATAATAAATATATGCCAAGTTATTATATTAATATAAATAAATATATAAATATGTGTTCTATTTCCAAAACATATCTCAAATATATCCATTTCTCTCATCTCTCTTGTAACATTTGCTAACTCAAACAGCCATCCTGTCTTAGCTGGGCTACTACGATTGCCTTCTATTGTCTCCCTGCTTCCATGTTTTGCCCTCCTCCAAGCCGTTCTCTACACAGCAGCCGGAATCAACTTTATCATTCCTTTCCTTAAAATTCTTCTATGGCTGCCCTCTGTCTTTGGTATAAAATCCTAGGACCATAATATAGCTCTCACATGCACCTACATCTCCAACTTCATCTCTACCCATAGTCTTTTTTTCCCCTCTCTGCATTATTTTTGTTACAGCAATATTGAATAATTGTATAATCTATACACCATACAATTTACCTATTTAAATTATATAATTCAATGATGTTTAGAATATCCAGAGAGTTGTGCAGCCATCATCATAATCTATTTTAGGATATTTTTATTACCTCAGAAGGAAACCCTGTACCTTTTATCAGTCATCCCCAATTTCCTACTGACACTCCCAGCCCTCAGCAACCACTAATCAACTTTCTATCTCTATAGATTTGTGTATTAGTCAATTTCTGTTTCTTATAACAAAATATACAGAACTGCGTAATTTGTAAGAAAACAAAATTTAT
>NW_007751779.1:0-421 GCF_000696425.1 Galeopterus variegatus | reverse complement strand
TTAACAAATCAAGCTTCCTTTTTCTTCCTTTCACTAAAAGGTGTTGTGGGGTCAGTGTGGAAAAAGACTCCCCACCCTTGGTGAGAAGAGAGTGATAACTGACATGGGATTGGTGACTTGTAAGTCTTTATGGATCGACTAGGTTCCCTAACTCTTAGTGTCTGACGGTGTTACTGATGGAGGTCGTTGCAGTACCGTTGAAGTGTTTTTCCTTTACTACCTACTTTCCCTTCTCAGGATAACTATATCCTCATTTACCTTTCAGCCCATGAGATAGCACTATTTCAACTTCCATCTCAGGGGCTGAGCATATACCTAGGTCTGAGATAATTAGCATTTTACATTTTCTGGGCAAAATGATTCATTCAGAGAAAGCCATGTGATCAGATTGGAGTCAGTGAGACACAAAGAATCTTCAGTT
>NW_007751778.1:8712-9151 GCF_000696425.1 Galeopterus variegatus | reverse complement strand
AACCAACATCCATTATATTGGAAACACAAAGAGACAAACAATAACACTTGCTTATAACCTCCTGTCTAACAAAGTAGAATAGCCACAAGAAACCTCCAAAAGGCTTTGACTTTCTTTTCCTGAACTACCATAAACTTAGTATGCTATGTGCGTATTTTTTATATATCTAATTTCACAGTGAGATGTCATATAAAGGCACGGGTCCAATGCAATAATGTTCTACCTGTCTTAAAAAGGCCACACTCTTTATGAAATAAAAGTGTTACAAAAGAAAACACACATTCTATTTATAGTTTACAGAAAAGAAATGTCTGGAAAATTATGTAGGCATTTGCTTGGAATATCAAGTCGGTATTAATAATAAATAATAACATATCTTGAGCACTTTCCAGGCACAATGCCAAATATTTTAAATACATTATCTCATTTAATTCTAAAA
>NW_007751778.1:2789-3245 GCF_000696425.1 Galeopterus variegatus | reverse complement strand
ATAATGGTCAAGGGTGAAATAGCCACAGTGAAAGTAAGAAAGAAAGAGGCCTGCAAAAAAAAGAGAAAGGATTATCAAGTAACACTGAGGACTCAGCCAAAATGAGAATGCTGCACATGTGCGGTGGAAACACCTCGTGTGGTTCTGGGATTTTCTCCAGCATCAGTTAGGGGTCTGAATTCTGAGGAGAGAAAACTTGAATTAATGCACGGATGAAGGTTTACAAGATAGAAGGATAGAAAGAGAAGAGAGCTTGCTGAAAGAAGTGTGATTGATGGGACAGACAATGTAGGTAGGGGGCCAAATAGTTTATTGTCCAAACTGGTACGCTTTAATATTAAAGGTGGCATTATTAACGATAATACCAGGACATTAGGTATAAACCATTGCACACATGACAAATTAAGTGAAGTACATGACAGATTAAAAATAAAAAAGGTGATGGTAGAGTTAAGG
>NW_007751778.1:0-621 GCF_000696425.1 Galeopterus variegatus | reverse complement strand
GAAGGAAGGAAGGAAGGAAGGAAGGAAGGAAGGAAGGAAGGAAGGAAGGAAGGAAAACATGAAGAGCAGACCCACAGCAGCTGGCCCAAGCATGCATCATGAGTGAGAAATAATAAGTTGTTTTTGTAATCAACTGTGATATTGAAATTATTATCCTGGCAAAGCTGTACTATACAGAAATTGTTACAAAAAGTAGGATGCTAATACATAAAAAAGGAAACTCTGTAATTGCTTTTATATTAAGGTAGTGGGCAGGTTAGAAATCTCTCAGTAGAGGGTAGAAAACTGGTGACCCATTTTACATAGTGCAAAATATTTGGGAAAATTATTTTTTGCAGTCATTTGGAAAACAAAAAGTAAGCTTTTGGTTCCAGATGTAGAGGTCATGGAGCACAGGGCATTACTGTGCCTTTGTTGTTGTCATTTTTTTCTAAGTAATCAACCTTCTTTTTAATGTATCAGAGGTTAACATGCCATAACTGCCTTTCAGGAGATAATTTATAAATTATTAATGATTAAATCATTTAAAAATTTATACAAATAACTTGGTTTTTATTTCATCAAATAAAATTATTTTCTCCACTATTATTTCTTGTGATGTTATATTCTGGAGGAAAAGAG
>NW_007751777.1:8587-9151 GCF_000696425.1 Galeopterus variegatus | reverse complement strand
CTTAAATACTGGTGGGTCCAAAAAGATATCATGTTGAAAATAGATTGTAGCAAGATGAAATTATTTTACAAAACAACTAGATGAAAAAATACAAACATATCAAAATTTATGAAATGCTGTTAGTATAAAAAATTCAATAAACAAGATAATCGAAGCCAAAAAATAGCACTGAAAAGAACTATAAAACTTTATGTTTATAAAACTCAAGCAAGTTCTGAACAAGTAACAAAGAAAATAAATGTAAATAAATGAGCTTAGTAAAGAAAAAAGTAACAAACCTAGAAATTCTGAAGACATTAAAAAGATAACAAAAAGACATCATGAGCAATTTTATGTCAACATACTTGGACACTTTAATGAAATGCAAAGATTCCTAACAAATTATAACTTAAAAAACTTGATTAAAGAAAACATACAAATTTAAATAGAGGCTTGAATGACCATTTGAGAAATTAAATGTGTAAACTCATCATGAAAAAATCGAAGTCTAAAATGTGTTATTGGTGAGTTCCATTAACCTTCTGATCATACACAAATTCTTCTAAAAAACAAGTATTCTCAACT
>NW_007751777.1:5988-7423 GCF_000696425.1 Galeopterus variegatus | reverse complement strand
AAAACAGTGTAAAATGAATGAAGAATGGCTTTGATAGGCTTATTAGAAGACTTGACATGGCCGAGAAAAGAATCTTTGAGACTGAGAATATTTCAATAGAAACCTCCAAAACTAAAAATATAAATAAAACAGAGAAAAAAAATCCCACCAGAATATTCAAGAACTGTGAACAATTACAAATGTGTAAATACATATGATGGGACTACCAGAAAGAGAAGAAATAACAAAAGGAACAGAAGAAATATCTAAAACAATAATGACTGAGAATTTCCTAAATTGATGTGAGATAACAAATCGCAGATTCAGGAAGCTCACGAAACATCAAGCAGAATAAATGTCAAAAAACAAACAAACAAATTACTTCTAAGCATATCATTTTCAAACTATAGAAAATCAAAGGTAAAGAAAAAATGCTGAAAGAATCCAGATGAGAAACATGTCTTACCTAGAGCAGAGCAAATAAAATAACTAAAGAAATGATAAAAAGCAGAAAAATAGTAGAAGACAAAACTAGAAACAAAAAAAGACATCAAATGAAAGATGGATTCAATTTGGCACCCATCAAAATACCAACGACATTCTTGACAGAAATAGAAACAAACAAAAAAAAAATCTTAACATTCATATGGAACAGAAAAGCACCTCAAATAGCCAAAGCAATCCTGAGCTCCTGAGCAAAAAAAAAAAAAAAAAAAAGAAAGAAAGAAAGAAAACCAGTGGCATTACACTACCCAACTTCAAACAATACTACAAAACTATTGTAACCAAAATAACATAATACTGGCATAAAAACAGACACATGAATCAATGGAACAGAACAGAGAACCCAGAAATCAACCCATGATCTTCAACAAAGGCATCAAGAACATACATTGGGGAAAGGACAGCCTCTTCAGTAAATGGTGCTGGGAAAACTAGATATCCACGTGTAGAAGAATGAAACTAGACCCATACGTCTCACCATATATCAAAACCAACTCAAAGTGGATTAAAGACTTAAGTATAAGACTTGAAACTATAAAACTCCTAGCAGAAAACACAAAGGAAATACATAAGGATGTAGGACTGGGCAAAGACTTTAGGAATAAGACTGCAAAAGCACAAGCAACAAAAGAAAAAATAAACAAATGGGATTATATCAAACTAAATGGGATTAATATTCAGAATATAGAAGTAACTCAACTTAGCAGTAAAAAGATACTGTGAATAATAATTATCCAATTAAAAAGTGTGTAAAGGGTTTGAATAGATATTTTTTCAAAAGAAAACATACAAATGGCCAACAACTACATGAGAAAATGCTCAACATCACTAATCTTCAGGGAAATGCAAATTAAAACCACATTGAGATATCACCTCACCACACACAGACTGGCTATTATCAAAAAATGGAGAATAAAAGTGCTGGTGAGGACATGGAGAAAGGGGAACACTT
>NW_007751777.1:0-1068 GCF_000696425.1 Galeopterus variegatus | reverse complement strand
AAAAAAAAGATAATTTACCTAAGCAATAATGGAGTAAAGTTCTTGTTAATTTCCTTTTGCTGAGATGATACAGCAAGATAGAAGCCAGGCAGACATCTCAGTGGTGGGGATTATAAATACACCCAGGAGGCAGCAGATAAACCGCAAAGAGACTGAGCAGAAATACATCCCAGAATTTCAGGCCCAGGGCACAGCTCACATGCTTGCCATCATCTGTCTTTACTCATTCAACAAACCCCATGAGAATAAAAGAGCCTACAAGCATTGCGAGGGTCTGCTGGTGTCTGTGTAAATGGCTGAACCTAAGCACCCTGTAGAGATAGAAAAAAAAACAGAGCATTTTATCCATGTGCTCCCATCTACCTGTCTTCGCCTCTCGTTTTCCTCTGTCCAAATCCTGAAAATGACTCAGCAGAAGACGTATGGAAATCTCCTAGCTGGGCCACAAATTTGACTTGGCATCATTATCTAATCAGAAGTTGTGTCTCATTGATTCTCCCTTATCCCTTGCCTTGCCCTGACACATAGCTTGTGTGGATATAAAGTTCCATCTTTTGTGAGTTTTTAAGTAGAGGAAAGAGCAAAATTGTAATATCATCAAAAGTACCTTAATAATTCTGTAATTTACCCCATTTACTACAGTATATCTTCTCTCAAAAAATCTAGCAAAACATTTTTACTCCAGTGTTGGAACATATCATTGTTGTCATTGATTGAATACTTTGATATAGTTATTGACTTCTGATTTGCTGAAATGTTGTATAAAAAAACCCCCCGAAACTCTTTTCTTTCAAGTGTAGACTTACTAGACATTCAGCCAACAAGATATTTCCTTATGAAAGTCTCATTGGGTAGGAAGACTGATCCTGGAAACAGCATATTCATGTCTCATCTCTCACATACTTTGAAACATATACTCATGGTATGAACATGTATAGTTCCAGAATTGTCTTGATTGTCCAAGCTGTTATTGTTTCTTTACTGTTTTCCAACTGAACTGGTATAGTTTAATTTTCACAAGTTATTATGTATGAGACACTTTCCCACTGGACCTGGTTCATGACAGCC
>NW_007751776.1:8810-9152 GCF_000696425.1 Galeopterus variegatus | reverse complement strand
GTTTGCATTTCCCTGATGATTAGTAATGTTGAGCTTTTTTTCCATATGCTATTGGCCATTTATATGTTGTCTTTTGGAAAATGTCTGTGAAGATCCTTTGCCCATTTCTCAATCAGGTTATTTGTGTTTTTTTTTGTTTTGTTTTGTTTTTTTGCTTGGAGTTAATTTCCTTATATATTCTTGGTATTAACCCCTTGTCAGATGTATAGTTTGCAGATATTTTCTCCCATTCTGTAGGTTGTCTCTTCACTCTGTTAACAGTTTCCTTTGATGTTCAAAAACTTTTTAGTTTGATGTAATCCCATTTGTCTGTTTTTGCTTTTATTGCTTGTGCTTTTGAGG
>NW_007751776.1:2299-3711 GCF_000696425.1 Galeopterus variegatus | reverse complement strand
AGCCAGTGAGCGGGAACCGGTCTCCATATGGGATCCGAACCCTCAGCGGGAGTGCCGCCGCACTCCCACACTCTTCAGTGTGCCACTGGGCTGGCCCTTTCCTCACTCTTTTTCATTCTTACTTCTTTTTTTCCTTCTGATTGGGCCATTTCAAGAGATCTGTCTTCAAGTTCAGAAACTCTCTCTTCTGCTTGATGTAGTCTGCTGTTGAATCTCTCAGTTGTATTTTTCATTTCATCCATTGAATTCCTCAGCTCCAAGATTTCTGATTGGTTCTTTTTTATATCTACCTCTCTGTTAAACTTCTCAGTTCAGATTATGAATTGTTTGCCTGATTTCATTGAATTGTTTGTCTGTGTTTTCCTATATCTCATTGAGTTTCTGTAAGATTATTATTTGAAATTTCTTTACAGGCCTTTCATAACTGTCTTTTTCTTTGGCATCTGCAGACTTATTTTGTTCCTTTGGGGCATCATACTTCCTTGCTTTTTCATATTTCTCATGTCCCCACATTGACATCTGCACATCTAATGGAGTAGTTGCTTTTTGCAATTTTATGAAGTAGATTACATAAAAATGACTTTTTCCTGTATGTGGGCCCTAGTGTGACTGTTGGATATGTTGTGTTGGCTTTGATTTTGGGTGGATTCAGTAATATAGTCTCTGTGCAGTTTCTGTGGCTGTAATCCTCTTCAGTGATGTCTCAGAATGCCTCAGTTGTCTAGACTGTGTGAGTTTGTGCCAACATTGGCTCTGTTTTGCTGGGTCAGAGACTCTGGGCTGGTTGTTGAGCCTGGAGTGTATGAGTGCAGAGGGCCAACTGACTGTTTGGTGGTCTCTCTGAGGCACAGAGTAACTGCCTGACTGGCTATCAGGCCAGGCATGGACATGCAGCTCTGAGTTTGTCTCTCCCAGATGGTGATGTGCTGCCTGACTAGCTTTTGGGTTGGAAACAAGTGAGCCTGGGTGCAAATTGGTGGGGGCTAAACCACTCTGTGGAGGCTTGTCAGAGGAATGGATGCTACTGCTTGGCCAGGAGCCATGAAGCAGGGCCAGGTGGCTGTATGGAGGCTTGCTGGAGGAGGCAAAGCCACCACCTGACCTGCTGGCTAGCAGGGAGCAGACCTGCACCAGTGCATCAGGGCCTGGAAGCTCTGTGGAGGGCCACCAGATCAGCTGTCTAGCCTGAAACAGGCCTGCAAGGTTGTGGCAGGGCCTGGAAACTTTGTAGAGGCCTGATGGGTGGAGGCAAAGCTGCTGCCCAATTTTCTGTCAGGCAAGGGGTAGGCGTGCACTAGTGTAGCAGGGCCCAGCAGCTCTGAAGAGGCCTGACAAGGGAGGGCAGAGCCACTGCCTGAGGAAGCAGGTGTGCACTAGTGTAGAAGGGTCTGGCAGCCCTGTGGAGGGCCGCC
>NW_007751776.1:0-874 GCF_000696425.1 Galeopterus variegatus | reverse complement strand
ATAAGATTCAGTTAACTCTTGGTACCCAAGACAGATTCTCAGTACTGTCTACCCCAGGTACATCCTGTTGCTCAGCCACACATGCCCTGCCACTAGCCAAACTGGATTCCTACTGTCGCTGGACTCACTGCCTCTTGAGGAAGCCTTTTCCCTTCATGTAGAATGTCCTCTCTGTCCCCAGCAACCCTCTGTTGGAATCCCACTCACTCCTCAACGAAGCCTTTCCTCTTCCGCGCAGTCAGAAGTCATTTCTCCCTCAGAATTCACAACACTTCACATCACTCTTTGACATTCATTACACACTAATTTGTGTTATAATTATTTGTGGAAATAACTTGCACCTTTAAATTCCTTTTCATCTCTGTGATTCTGTGAATCTAAGTATGAAAGTAAGTTGCGGCATGGTGGAGAAAATACATTACTTTTAATTTTCCTTGTGATACTTTCATATCAAGAATTCCCAGAAAAATAGGAAAATCCATAAGAAAAAAATAGAATTGACTTTTAAGCAAATGAGATAGCCATATAATATTAGGGCCAGAACAGGCAGGAATATAGTAATATTTATATATTACTTGAAAGGGTTCAAAAGACTCACATACACTCTCATTTGATTCTCATAGCTAGCCTCTGGGATAGACAGGGAAGCTGTGACTATCTCCATTTTAGCCAAAAACTCCAAGGGAAATGAGGATTTAAGTTCTATTATCTCATGTATGTGGTACAGAAAAATAATTAGTAGTCAGAGAGTCATAAGATTCTAGTGTGGTCCTGCAACACAATGATCTTGTGACTTGGTTTTCTTGGCTGTAATATGACTAAATAAACTAGATGATTTCTAGGTCTTTTCCAAGCTAAAAAATTCTATGATTTT
>NW_007751775.1:8534-9154 GCF_000696425.1 Galeopterus variegatus | reverse complement strand
GTCGGGAGGGCTGCAAATGCGATTTCTCCAGCCAGACTGAGGGTATTTCCAGGGAAGGGACAGCAGCATGGTCACCCTTGTGTCCACCCCCTACTCCCAACACTGAGCACAGTGCCCTATACACTAGGACCTGGGTCGTGGCAGGGCCAGCACAAAGGTGAGCTAAGTGGCCACCTAGGCACCCAGGAAGCAAAATTTAAGGAGGCTGTCCCTGTCAGGTGCTAATCCTGAACATGCATTAGCCTGCAAATGGGCGCCACCTTAAATCTTGCACACCAGATATTTCATTCCATTTACTCTAGTCCTGACTCTGGCGGTNACAGGATAATGAAACCGCAGAACTCTCTATTAGGAGAGGTTAGGGGAGGGCCTGCGCTTCAATCTGCTCCTGCCTGGAATTGATCCCCTCCACTAAATTTCGTGGCCAAAGGATAGTCTTTTTCTCCAGCTTCTAGCTGTCAGTCCATATCCCTCCACTATCTCCCCCCTCCCCACAAAAGCAAAGGCACACCCCATTCCTACCAGTGCTGGCATTCTGGTCTTTCCCTACTCCCTCCAGGCCACCACCTACCATAAACAACTTGGCCATGACATCTAGCCCTGACCAGGCTGTGTGCAAA
>NW_007751775.1:2705-3225 GCF_000696425.1 Galeopterus variegatus | reverse complement strand
GCTATAGGATCATGCAACCTTGGGCCAGTTCCCTTATCTTTCTGGGCCTCAGTTTTCCCAAGCTCCACTAGGTTACCTTTAAAGTTTTTTCTAGCTTGAACATTCCCTGATCCTACTAATGCACCACGTTGCTATGAGACTCATCTCCCCAAAATCCCCTTCCAGTGATTTCAGAAGACATTGTACTTTGTACCAAGAGACCCATAAATCCTGTTTCTAAAAGTGCCCAAATCAGGCACTGTCCAATTTCAAACTGTCAAATACAGACCCCAGTCTTCGGAAAGCCTACCATTAACCTAAGAAGTGACCAAAACCATTTGCACTCTGTGGCTCTTGGAAAAAATGTGAAGTCTTTGAGCTATCCTGGACTTGTCTCTGACAGAAGTTCACCACATGTTCAGAAACAATTTTGCAACACAAAGTTCCCCGGAAGAAAGTAACAGAGTAACGGGCAGTTCTACAGGATAATGAAACCGCAGAACTCTCTATTAGGAGAGGTTAGGGGAGGGCCTGCGCTTCA
>NW_007751775.1:0-1019 GCF_000696425.1 Galeopterus variegatus | reverse complement strand
TGTTCTTAAGGTGGTGAACACTGGGTGCTTGGGGCACGTCCAGGTGTGCAGACAGCTTCGTGCCTCTGGGGCTGTGGGAAGCTTTGTATTTGTTCTGTTTCACCAGCCAGAGTGAAAAAGGTTGTGGGGGGAGAGACGGCTGTGAGGGCAAGGGTGTCAGGCCCACTGAGGAGCGTTTTTTCTTGAGTCTTTCTGCAATACTGGTTAAATTGTCACTTTTGCATGGCCCATGCAGGCATGCATGCACGCTGCCTCCTCCTCAATTTAGACTTCTGGTCCCTTCTCAGTTTTCTGCAGATGTTTTGGAGCCCAGCAGATGCAGATATCCGAACAAGCCAAGGAGAACCTGTAGCCCAGGAACCTTCATTCATAACCTTCCCCCTATCCTTCTCAACAGCTGGCTCCTTCTCTCTCTCACAAATGGGCCCCAGGCCCCCAACAGGGCAGATTCACTTCCAAAGAAGGAACTAATTTAATTTTGCCACTCTCTGAAGCCCCAGGAATACCTGAATCTAGTCCTTACTGTGGACTTGACAGTGAATGGTTCCCAGGTTTTTCTGGTTTCCTCCTGCAAGATAAACTCAGCAGGGGCTTCCCACTCTTTCCTCCCAAACCAAGCCTGTGCACATCTAAAATATACCACAAGCCTCTTACACCAAAGTGAAAGCCAGGTCACACGCCTTAATATCGATCCCCCATGGATCAACCGCACAAGAATTTCATTCACTGCGGATTCTGTTCTGTGTTGAGTACTACTGCAGTGAACCATTGTGTAATAGATTTAATCACCACTAAGTGTTTCTAGTATTAGGGGAAAGGGGAAAGAGGAAGAAGGGGTGTGAACTGTGGCTTTTAACAGGTAAATTGCCTACTAGGGGGTAAAGAAACAGGTGTTAGCAAGAAAACTCTTTCTGGTCCTGGTTTTCTCTATCTCATTTTAAAGTTTGGGTGGAGATTGACACACTGTTGTCAGGACTGTTTTGCTCCTTGGGGTCTGCTACACACACACACACACACAC
>NW_007751774.1:8323-9154 GCF_000696425.1 Galeopterus variegatus | reverse complement strand
AAGACAAAAAAAAATAAATTAAAAAAAAAAAAAAAAGCTTCTGCACAGAAAATAATCAACAGAGTGAAACAATAACTTATAGAGTGGGAGAGAATTTTTGCTAACTATGCATCTGACAGGGAAATATTTTAAGACTAAAAACTGTATTTTATCTGATAGAGAAATTCTTTTGGTTTCCATAGGCCTGATGTTCAGCTGTGGCAGGGAATTGTAAATGGTTGGTTGATATTTCTCTCCCATTGCATAACCTGCTTGGGTTAAAGCAGTGGTGATAGCCGTGCAGAATTGATTAGAGCACAACCTCTCCTTCATCTCCCTGTCCTCTTCTGTTTTTAACTTTCTTATCCACCACTCTTTTGTGCAATGGATCTTAGTTGCCTTTTCGGAAGTTTCTGCCTAAATTTGTTTTGAAAAACTTTTTCAATCTGTGATGGAATAAAATAGTTTAGCATCATGTAGACTTAAAAAGTGAAAGAAGACACAAATTTCAAAATAACTAATGCCTGCCTGCCTGTATGTCTAGACACACACACAACACAGATCTTTCTTCAATTTTTTTCTTACAAAAGATGTTAGTATGTGTAAACAAATGAATCCTATTAAGAGCTTAATGCTAAAGAGATGTAAAATGACATTGTTATTATTACTACTGTTTTATATAGAAGCCTATTAAGAAAAGTGATAGTAACTCAGGCAAAATTTTACATATAAAAAATTATACAAAAGCAATTGAAGATAATTCAATATTGAAGTATCTACCTTATCTAGTACCTCATACTTCCCTTAAGATTTACCTGGATAGTTGTCAACAGGTAGAGAGGTACAGGAAAT
>NW_007751774.1:6158-6953 GCF_000696425.1 Galeopterus variegatus | reverse complement strand
TTTCATCTATTTTTCCCGAATAAAACATTGCAGTAAGCTAACGAGAGAAGCCATGGAATCAATTTTGTGAATGTTTTAAAACAGAGTCTCATTTCTCTGGCATTAGTTGTGGTTCTGCCTGAAAGTGGGAGTCTTCGGTCATAAAATCTCCAGTCTTGCATTTCTATCATTTCAATATTGTTATATTCTATGCATCACAGTTAGATTAATTGCACAGACTAATAAACCTTCAGTAATGTATTAGCCAGGGTTCTTCATAGCGACAGAACTGATAGATAGATTAGATGATAGATAGATAGATAGATAGATAGATAGATAGATAGATAGATAGATAGATGGATGAGAGAGAATTTATTAGGTGAAGTGGGTCACATGATTATGGAGGCTGAGAAGTCCCATGACAACTGGAGACCCTGGGATGCTGTGGTCTGTCTTGGTCCAAGTCTGAAAGACTCAGAGCCAGGGGAGCTGATGGTGTAACTCTTGGTTGGAAGCCAAAGGCATGAGAACCTGGGGTGCCACAGGTGTAAGTGCTGGAGTCCCATCTGATCTCTCAGATGACTTTTAATTGCTGTTATTTTAATTTAAGGTGAATTAATCCAAGTGAACAATGCCCCAAACCCTCTACAAAATTTTTACACTTACTATTCAATTTAATTCTCAAACATTTTTGTGACTCCCTTAGTTTTGATGAAGAAATTGAGGTTTTAAAAAATCAAAAGAACAAAAGACATGAAGAAAAAGAGAGAGGAAGGAAGGAAGGATGGAAGGAAGGAAGGAAGGAAGGAAGGAAGG
>NW_007751774.1:1828-3328 GCF_000696425.1 Galeopterus variegatus | reverse complement strand
GACCCCCCGGCGGGAGCGCCGCCGCGCTCCCAAGCGGCGCACTGCAGCAGTGCGCCACCGGCCGGCCCCAGGAGTTGCCATTTGAGATGTTCAGGGTGGTTTCTAAGCTGTGGATAATGAAAAGTAGCGAGCAAAGATCGAGACAGCAGCACTGTAGACAGAAAAAAGCCCTACAGTGAGAACTACTCGAATTATGAAATAAAAGTTTATTTTTCTATTTATTTGGACTCAGTGATGAGTCACAAATTCACCAAGTTAGATAGAAAAACAAAAGTAACCTCAGAGTGCTGTGTTCTGAAGGACTGAACACAACTACACCAAGCTGTGTTTTCATCCTCGAACCTCCCCCTCCAAAATCAGCCCTCTGAAAATGATTGTCACAGGCACCTGCATAAATTACTAAACCTGAGGAAAGTTCTGGTCTATTCTGGATTAAATCTCAGACATTGTGATATGTTTACATTATATTTACATAAAAAAGAAGTAGACAACCAGTTTTAGCCAGTAGACAATCGGTCAAGCACAGTAGGCTGTGGAGTGGAGGGAAGGGACAGGTGATGGAAAGCAGAAATAGTAGTAAACTGTGGTGTTTTTCATCCATATGAGAGAGAATTTGAAATGAACAGCAAGCCATAGTTAAGGTTCAATAGCCATCTCCCCATAATATCAGTCTTGCATAAGTTCTTTTCACCTACTTAGACTTTCATAATTTGCTGACTACAAGGCTGCTGGCTTTGTATTTAAACGTATCAATATTGGTCTTTTTTGACCTTTAAATTAATCAACCTAAAACATTAGAAAAGCTTTGAAATAGCTCCTCAACAAATATTAAATGCCAATCATCTTTCTGGGATTTTAAAATAAATATTTAAATATCATAGACCTTACTGAAATTAGAAACACTTTTAAATTTCTCTTCTTTTATTTGTAGTTTTTGTTATTCCCTTTTAAATGTTTTCTTTCTCAGCATATATCATTCCAACCTATTCCACCTGCAGAACTCATGTGCTTACATTGGGCAATAATGATTTTACTTCATTTGCCTAATCCGCAATGTTGCTGACAAACTTAGAGACAAACGTAAATGCAGACACCACTACAAGCAAGTGCTGAAATGAGGCAAAGTCACACATGGAAATTAGTGTTAAAAAAATACTTTGGTGAAATGTATACTGGGGAAGAATAGACTCTTTAGTAATAAAAAACAAACTATGATATCATTCTTAATCAATTAGAACTATTATTAAGCCATTAACTTGGGATGATTTCACTCCATTCGCACCTTGAGTTCACCTGCCACACCATCACGGTTTAGTGTTGTTAAAACCATAATTGTTACTTTCATGTAATATTTAAGGGCTTCCAAGAAATATTTAAGGGTTTGCTCACTGGCTGGGATAAACCTCAAATTATTTAGCTCAGTGAAATCTTCTTTTTTTTTTTTCCTCTTAATTTTATTTTGTCGATATACAATGAGGTTGATTATTGTGTCCCATCACA
>NW_007751774.1:0-245 GCF_000696425.1 Galeopterus variegatus | reverse complement strand
AGTTTTATTGTTTCAGAGTGTATATTTAAATCCTTAATCCATTTTGAGTTGACTTTAGTGTTTGGTGAAAGGTATGGGTCTAGTTTCATTCTCCTGAATATTTATACCCAGTTATCCCAGCACCATTTGCTAAAGAGGCAGTCTTTTCCCCAGTGTATAGGCTTATTGCCTCTGTCAAAGACAGTGAAATCTTCTGTATAGTTAGATCATACAGTGTAATACCTGGCACTGGCACTGAACAGGTA
>NW_007751773.1:8913-9154 GCF_000696425.1 Galeopterus variegatus | reverse complement strand
CAGAGAGAGAGCAAGACAGACTCTCCTCTTTTAAAGCCCTCAGAACCATGCCCTGACCACCATTATTAATCCACTCACTACTGCATGGTCCTACAATCCAATCAACTCTTCAAGGCTCCACCTTTCAATTACCATAACAGGATTTCCCACCCTCTTAACATTCACAGTAGGGGCCAAGTCTCTAATACATAAAACTTGGGGGACACAATTCAAGCTTCAGTGAGTTTTGGAGGGACATAAT
>NW_007751773.1:5492-5708 GCF_000696425.1 Galeopterus variegatus | reverse complement strand
CTGCCCAATCTCTTCCCCTTGCTTCTCACCATATGTTTTATGTTTATTTAACAGACAAGTGACTTGAGCATCCTACTTTGGTCTATGAGCCTTCAGTTCTCTGGGACAGCCTGCCTGGTTGTATACTTGGAGGCCACCATTGCGTTTTCCACACTACAAACATGATGATGATGATGCTAATGATAGTGACCATTTAAGGGGATGATAATGATGCTG
>NW_007751773.1:2334-3333 GCF_000696425.1 Galeopterus variegatus | reverse complement strand
ACTTGCAAAGCCACTTGCATATATTTGAATTAATAAAAGTTTTATACTTTGTGGCACTTAACCACATAATAGATACTCTTTAAGACTTTTTAAAACTACCAAGTTCTAATACTGATGGTTGCGTAAACCACTGATTCTGAGGAAGAAATTTTTCCCCAAAGAGAATGTGGTCTGAGGTAATGTGTTTATTGTCTTGTTGCTCAGGAAAAAGTGATGCTTTCTGTTAGTCCGTTTCTGTTACTTATTATGAAATACATGGAACTTGGTATTTTGTAAAGAAAACAAAATTTATTTATTTACAGTTTCTGAGGCTGGGAAGTCCGAAGTCCATCTGGTGGTGGTGACAGAGACCCCAGGGTTTCACATTGCAAGACGATGGAAGCANCTGCAATAATCAAGGTGCAAGTTACTGGGAGTAATGGGGATCAACAGAAGAGGCAAAAAAAATGTTAAATAGAATCAATAGGACTTGGATACTAGTTGGGTATGTAGAGGGCATTTAGCTAAGGACAGAGAAGAAGCTAAGATAACCACCAGATTTCCAGGTTATAAGTGTGTGGATAGGAAAGCCAATCACTGAGATCAGAATGAAGGAGAAGGGATAGGTTGAGAAAAAAAGAGATTAAATTCAGTTTGGGGCAAAGTAACTTCAAGTGTCTCCGGTACAGCCAGATGGAGATATTCTGTTGGCAACTGGAGATAGATACATATCAGAGGTTATGGAGAAAGGTTAAGGATGGAGATAAAATGCAGGACTCATATTATTATACATCTACTCATCAAAGGCAGTGAAGAGGATTAGATCACCCCATGGAGAGTTTGTGAAATAAGAGAAGAAAGAAAGCCAAAGAGAATCCTGCAGATCTCCAACATTAAAAGGCAGGTAATGAAAAGAAGAAAGATAAAACATACCAAGAAGGGATGGTCAGAGATGTAAGAGGAAAACCAGGTGAGTGTGGCATTATCTAGTCAAAGTCCAGAGAGAATTTCAAAAAAGAA
>NW_007751773.1:0-217 GCF_000696425.1 Galeopterus variegatus | reverse complement strand
ATGTATTTTAAAAGGTAGTTTAACTATTTTACAAACTGTTAGAAATTTTATAGTGGATATACGAGGGGTTTTCAAAAAGTTCATGGAAAAGGCATATTATGAAAAAATTATTCACAGAATTCAAAAAATTTTGGCATTCAAATAAAGTAGCACTAACTTGTTATAACATGTCTGAGCAGGATCTAGTTTGAGGCACTAAGAAGGATAAGACATCAGG
>NW_007751772.1:8039-9156 GCF_000696425.1 Galeopterus variegatus | reverse complement strand
TACCCAACTGAAAAGGCACACACCTGCTGGGGAGGTTAACACCTTAAGACGGAGACTAATACAAATACGCTGGGTTGAGAAGGCTGGGCACTGAGGACACCACTCCTTATGTGGGCTGAACTGAACCTTCTGACCCTCTGTGTCCCATCTGCAAAAGAGCAGTAATGACACCTGTCCCTTCTCCAGTCACATAGTACTTTTCTCTTCAGAATGACTCTGATTCACTCTTCTAAATAATCCTGCTGGGTCAGAAGCAGCCCCAGTTTGCATGTGAGGACACGGATGACCAAGGAGGTACGGTAACTGCTCTGAGGAGTGTCCTNGCTGCAGTGCACCAACTCCAAGTTTGTGTACTGTTTCTGAGAAAGGAGAATATTTAGTTAATAAAAGCTAGTAGGCATTGGGAAGAGAGTGGCATTTTCCTTGATGAATCTCCTGCACGCTGGTAATTATAGTCGTCCCTGGTATCCACAGGAGATTGATTCCAGGACTTCCCATGGATACCAAAATCCACGGATGCTCAAGTCCCTTATTTAAAATGTATTTGCATGTAACCTATGCACATCTTCCTGTATACTTTAAATCATCTCTAGATTACTTATAATACCTAATACAATGTTAATGCTATGTAAGTAGTTGCTAGACTGTATCATTTTTAATTTTTATTTTTTAAATTGTTGTATTATTATTTTTTACTGTTTTTTTTCCTGAATATTTTTGATCCGCTGTTGGTTGAATTCGTGGATATGGAACCCACAGATACAGAATGCTTACTGCTCATGCTTTTCACAGAATACTAAAGAAGTGTGTTTGTATGAATAAAATCTGCTTGTCCTAACAGAAAAATTCAACTCAGAATATTTGCACTTAGAAAGCCATGAAAAAAAGGTACAGGGTTGGGGCCCTGCTTGTCTTCCCTCTCATGGTGAATTGGGAAACCAAACAGGGTGCAGGGCTTGGGGGACAGAGACCTGAGTGTCCTGCAAAATTCCAGAGCACAAATAGGATAAATATTCGAGAACTTATCACCAAACCAGATGAGTATAAAGGAAAAGAGCCAGAAAGAGAGAGAGAGAGAGAGAGAGAGAGAGAGAGAGAGAGAGAGAGAGAGAGAGAA
>NW_007751772.1:5479-6355 GCF_000696425.1 Galeopterus variegatus | reverse complement strand
TTTTGAAGAAGAAAATGTCTCTTGTTAGTCAACGTACTTGCTCTATGTGGTGCATTAGAGCAACTGTAGGGAGGTTCTGCAAGGCGTTATTTCATTTCATTTTCATCATTGTCATTTCTCATTACAGAATATTGATGTCAAACAGATGGTGTGTGTTTCTTGGGAGGTGGCCAAGTCATGAATGTCTGACCATGTTCAAAACGTATAGTTACCTTTGAGCAGAAGCATAGCTACGGCTCCCTCTGTCGATTCCCTGATGTGGCCTCGCCGAGAATGCATAATAAGCAGAAATAGAGTAGATGGAGGTTAAGGAGCAAGACAGCAGTGTGGCAGAATTATAACACAAGAGCAAGGTTTAAGAATAGATGTGCACAACGTAGAGTACTGTGAGACTAATCTGGTTCCCCATTTCTTTCTCTCCTCCATTGCCTGCGACTTTAATGAAAACTCTTAAAACAAGAAGCATATGGCTTTTCTGAGCATTTAGCCTTTTTGTTTGTAATAAATTGCATCAGTTAAATTTCTTCCTAAAACTTTACAACAAGTGTGCTTTTTCTGCAGGAAAGATGGCATATGAAAGGACTACCTCTAAAGGCTGTTTGTGGAAAGGTGTGTCTGACAAAAGAGTTACACCGCTAGGGTTACATTCCCAGGGGTTACACGGGCGAGACAAAATTGAAAGATCTTGGTGTAAAGTTACTGATGCTTAATGAATGTTCAAAAATGCTATGTGAAGAATTGGGATGGGAGACGAGATCATCTGATTCCATTTACAAAATTCTAGTAGACATTAGGGTCCTGTGGTTATTAAAAATGACATAAGAACACTAAAAAGCAAATTGGGAAATAGTTAGGGTTTTTTGAATCCAAAAAAAA
>NW_007751772.1:3084-3942 GCF_000696425.1 Galeopterus variegatus | reverse complement strand
AAGTTTGTTGATTTTCTTCTGTTATATTTTGTCTAAATTTTAAAGTCATAAATGGTGCTAAGGTTTTATTGATTGATCGATTCATTCATTCATCTATCCATTCTTTCATTCATTCCTTCTTTCAACAGTCTTTTCTTTAACATTAGATTACTTTGTTTTGAAAAGACAACCTAAGAAGTAGACCCCCAAGAGTTTTGTATGTAAGAAACTTGATGCTTGGCATGAGGGCACTAAATGAATCAGAATTTTTTTTCCAGTAATTACTTCTTTTCTCATTCATTCTCTGTGTTGGATTGTTTGTGTTTTTGCTGGTGAATTCTTCAGGTTATTTGTGTATTCTGGGTATTAATCCCTTGCTGGATGAATAGTTTGCAAATATTTTCTCCCATTCTGCTGGTTGCCTCTTCACTCTGTTGATTGTTTCTTTTGCTGTGAAGAAGGTTTTCAGTTTGATATAATCCCATATGTCTATTTTTGCTTTCGTTGCCTGTGCTTTAGAAGTCTTCTTCATAAAATTTTTGCCCAGACCAATGTATTTGAGTGTTTTCTCTATATTTTCTTCTTGTAGTTTTATAGATTCAGGTCTTATATTTAAGTCTTTAATCCATTTTGAGTTGATTTTTGTATGGTGAGAGGTAGGGGTCTAGTTTCTTTCTTCTGCATATTAATATCTAGTATTCTTAGCACAATTTATTAAAAGAGGCTGTCTCCTTTTCCCAGTATGTGTTCTTGGCACCTTTGTCAAAAATCAGTTGGCTGCAGTTAACTAAATTTATTTCTGGGTCCTCTACTCTGTTCTATTGGTCCATATGTCTGTTTTTATGCCAGTATCATGATGGTTTGATGACTATAGTTTTA
>NW_007751772.1:0-1196 GCF_000696425.1 Galeopterus variegatus | reverse complement strand
ATTGCACTTTTGCAATCATACTTTATGTGTATATTTATACTTGTTTATCATTGCCAGCAGTTTGTAAACTCTGGAAGGGCAGAGCCTGCACCTTATTTTTTGTGCCTGATAAATACTGAGAGCACATAAAGTTGATTTGTTGATGAATAAACACTGACTCCTACAAATCGGGAGAACATTTTCTATGGCTCTCCAAAGGCTACAATTCCATAGACTTGTTTATCTATCTGATATTATCCATGGCCTCTTTCCATTTTAATCAGTCAACTCAATTTTGTCTTCCATCCTACACTCTTGGGGCCAGCTCCAGCAACTCAAGGTGAAAACTCGATACACAATGAAGTAAATATCTGTATTAGTTGAGGTTCTCCAGAGAGACAAAATCAATAGGATATATTATAAATAAAGGAGAGGGGATTTTATTAGAGGAATTAACTCATGCAATTGTGAAGAAAGGTCCCACAATAGGCCATCTGCAAACCGGATGCCAGTAGCTTGGCTCAGTCCAAGTCTGAAGGCCTTACAACTAGGGAAGCCAATGGTGTCCTTGGCATAAGACCTGGAATCTGAAAGCTGAAGAGTGTTGAACTCTGATGTCCACAGATGGGAGAGAAGAGTGCATCCCAGCTCCAGTGGATAGAGAGATAGAGCTTCCCCTTTTTCCTCCATTTTTTTTGTTCTCTCTGGGAACCTAGAAGATTGGATGGTTCCAGCCCATATTGAGGGCGGATCTTTCCCACCAAGTCTACTCAGGCTCTCATGTTAATCTCTTCTGGAAACACACTCACAGACACACCTAAAAAGATAAATTTACCAGGTTTCTCAGCATTCCTTAATCTAATCAAGTTGGCACTTAGAACGTACCTTCACAAGTCCACCCATTGTCAACTTGGTGTCCATACTATCTCCTTAAATCATTCTTAATCTTCACATGGGACGATAATGTAATAATTTTGCCTAACATGATGCAACTATCCTGCAAACAGCCAAAAATGCATTAATCCTTTTCCCAGAAGAGGAGGTAAAATTCTTTAGATGATATGTACCTTTCTCCTGATATCCCATGACTTAACTACAAATACTATCATGTAAAGTTAACAATGAATAAATGCTGATATAAAGTCTATAAGTCTCTTACCCAACTGAAAAGGCACACACCTGCTGGGGAGGTTAACACCTTAAGACGGAGACTAATA
>NW_007751771.1:10737-11144 GCF_000696425.1 Galeopterus variegatus | reverse complement strand
CCCACTCTGCTCCTTGGCTGTAAATCTCCTCTTGTCCTAGTTGTATTTGGTGTTGAGCCCAGTCACTCTCCTGTACTACAAAACCCAACTGTAGTAGACCTCCTTGAATAATTTCTGCCTTACTGTTCTTTAACAAGTGTCATGAAAAATTTTTTCTTTAACAGCATGTAGACCAGTCAACAAATTACTATGTCTCCAAGACAAAATTATCAGGTTCCATAAGACATGCAGTAACAGTGAAAATGCTGGTCTCTCTTATTACACTGGACTTTAGAATCCAGAAGTTTGCTGCCAGCAGACATAATATCCAAACAGAGTGAAATACATGAATACTTACCAAAAATACAAAGTAAGTTAAAGCTGAAATTGCCTTCATGTTTGTCACAAGAGGAAGTACTACCTAATGT
>NW_007751771.1:8865-9156 GCF_000696425.1 Galeopterus variegatus | reverse complement strand
AAAAAAAAGACCCCTGCTCTAGCAGCTTTCATTGACTCACTAAAGAAAACTCCTATCAGACTGAACTCACTGCTTTGACAGGGTTATTAGACTGGCAGAGCAGGGAAATAAAAATATCTAGACTTCAGTACCTTGTGAATAAAACTCAGACATGAGATCTCAATCAAAATAAAATTAACAATGAATATGCTAATAAAAAATAAATAAATAAAGAGATAACACAGGTGGACAAAAAAAAAAAAAAGAATTTTAAATAATGAAGAAAATCTAAGAGAGCTAGTAGACAACCTT
>NW_007751771.1:2485-7200 GCF_000696425.1 Galeopterus variegatus | reverse complement strand
TCTGGTCTTCGTTTGGAGTGCTCAAACCACCTCAACTTCACTTTCCTGTTCTCATGAACTTCATGCTGAAATACACCTTTCTAATAAGTTGCCACTTTCTGGACTAGAACAGCAGTTCTTACACTCAGCACTTTCTATGAAGCCAGTATCAGTCAGGATACACACATGGGTGGAAAAATGATGCAATGAAAAGAAGCCGAGGAATGTCTTCTGGCAGGAATACACATCATTGTACAGTCATGATTATACTATTAGGGTAACTTTAAATTTTAATAATTGTCCAAGCAATCCATGATGAGAACACTAGGATGAATCATTCCTTCTTTAGAGAAGTCTTTCGAATATTCTTCAGGTCTCTCCTCAGAGAGGGTTTCCCTANATGGATAAAGTCAAAAGATTAGTGGGTGCCAGGGATAAGATAGAACGTGGGAATAAACAGGTGAAGCACAGGGGATTTTTAGGGCAGTGAAACGATTTTGTATGATACTGTAATGGTGAATACATGTCATACATTTTTCAAAACCCACAGGATATACAACACAAAGAGTGAACCCTAGTGTAAACTATGGACTTTAGTTAATAATAATATATCAACACTGGCTCACCTATTGTATCAAAAATACCACACTAATGCAAGATGTTAAATAGCGGAAACTGTGGGGGTGGTGGATGAGAGTGGAACATGGGAACTCTGTACTTTTCAAACTCAATTTTTATAGTAAAAACTAAAACTGCTAAAAAAATAAATAAAGTCTGTTAATCAAAAAAAAATCTATATAGCTCAAAAGAGTTAATATACCATCCAACACATTTTAACTTAAATTATTTAAACATAAAAATACATTAGAGTTTTCTCCTTTTATCCCCAAAGAACTACACACTACTTTAATACATAACTGGAAATACCTTTCTGGTCTTCGTTTGGAGTGCTCAAACCACCTCAACTTCACTTTCCTGTTCTCATGAACTTTATGCTGAAATACACCTTTCTAATGAGTTGCCACTTTATGGACTAGAATAGCAGTTCTTACACTCAGCACTTTCTATGAAGCCAGTATCAGTCAGGATACACACACGGGTGGAAAAATGATGCAATGAAAAGAAGCCGAGGAATGTCCTCTGGCAGGAATATACATCATTGTACAGTCATGATTATATTATTAGGGTAACTTTAAATTTTAATAATTGTCCAAGCAATCCATGATGAGAACACTAGGATGAATCACTCCTTCTTTAGAGAAGTCTTTCGAATATTCTTCAGGTCTCTCCTCAGAGAGGGTTTCCCTAACCACCTCATCGCTTAAGTGAACTCCCAATTCCCTTCTCATCAGTTACTGCTTTCATCACGACCTCTTTTCTACTTTTTGTTTACTTCTGTACCGTCTGTCTCCCTCCCTGAAGTGTAAGCTCTATGAGGGCTGAGGTCCACTGGCTCTTCTTTATTGCTCTCTGCCAGGCACCTAGTAAACTTTCAGTTTATTGAATGCCTGAGTAACAGGAATGTCAAAGAAGGAGAACAGACAGGAAAGGACATTTCCCACACTCTGATTTGGTAATACGGACTCTCCATCCATGTGTTGAATAGGAGATGTTACATGACATTATTTTCACTACATCATTCATTTCGACCCAGGCTGTAGATTGGTTTTGCAGACTCTTTTGAATATGGAACCTGGCACTATGTATATCTGGGGCTTAATGAATGACTTTGATAAGGAAGATAATGAAAAGTAGCTATACCAGAGGACATTAAATTTTATTCTTACCAATCTTTATACTCCTTCTACCACAGTTTCACTTTAATTAAAATGATTACCATACATTAATGACCCTATTCTGTGTCATACTTTGCTTTCTTTCTACCTTTATTTGATCTTCACAGTAACCTTGCAAGGTAAGAATTAGCTTCATTTGACTGAAGAAAACTGAGGGTCAGAGATATTAACTAACTTTTCCAAGGTCCACAACATGTAAAAGAAAGTAAGATTCTAACCACCCTGAAACCCATAGTTTTCCCCACAAGGCCAAGTAGGCTGCCTTTTTTCTAACACAGACTTAATTTCACAAAATTCCTACTTCTCATGTTGCAAAGTTTATGATAATACAGCCCACAGATCAATTATTCCAAAACTATACACAGTGGGGCAAAGCATTCAGTCTCTAGGTTCACAGAACCTCCTGTAATTCATATCCTATACTTACTAGAGCAACTAATTTTGTAATACAGATGCTTCTGGGACCATCTTGCCAGGATCAGACATAGCTTAAATCCCTATGTATTGACAGAAAAAGGTGAAAGGAGAGACTGACTCACTGAAAAATTTTCCATGTAGAGTGAAAAGTTTTTATTCCCTCTCTCTGGCTCTTAGGAAGCTTTAGCCAACAGACACAGGTGTGAGAAAGGGAGCGGAGGTGAGTGATACATCACAAGAAGATGTAGAAAGTGTAATCATTCATACCTGCCATGAATACGAAGACCACTCAGTGTTCAACAGTATACTTTAAATAAACAATGTGTGAATTAAATCCAATAAAAAATATCAGAATGTCCTCTGTAACCAGGAAACCACATTGCCCTGGGCTGCAAGGACACTGCAGTCAGAACTACTAACTACTATACCAATCCTTAAGAGGATTCTAAGTGCTGTCTGATATGGTTGCAGCCAGGGCATTATAGAAGAAAAAGATCTGCTGAGAAAACCTGTCAACTTCCTTCCTGCTATATGCATTGCTTTATAGAAATATAACATAGTACAGTGAGCATAAACTTACAAGGATGCTGGGGGAAGTGGTTCGAATAATTAAGTTATAAAATAGAAACTGAAATCCTGGGGGATTCTGTAAGCCCAATTCTGGACAAGAGACTGTGCAGCCAGGAAGTGTCATGATGACTCATGTTAGACCTCCTAACTTCTGAAGTGGCTGCACTTATTCATGTACAATTAGGACTGTATGAATCTGTATGTGTTATATCATAAAACAGGGGATGAACATCATTGGATAAGCCTATTCAGAAATCCAACAAAAGCCAGGACAAGAGGTTGCTTGAAGAAAACACATTCCCTTTATTAAACTGTCTATACAGCTTTTCAATCTCTTGCTTTTTCTTCTCTTTTTTGGAATGAAAAGGAAAGAAATCAGGTGAAACTATAGAGCAATCTAGCTGCAAGGAAGCTGAGGGTGGGTGTGTGGAGGCAGAGAACAGTGAATATTCGCTTACACAGAAATTCTTGGGTGTCCTTCTACAACATGCTGCTAAACTGGCTGTGAAAAGCTATCATGACAGTGAGAGTTCAGCACCTGACTGCCCACTTTGGGTCCTTTTTTGTATAAAACTCTTTTGCTTGCATTCATATCAATAAAGGTACTTTGGAATTTTTCCTAAATAATTTAAAGCTAATAATAAATGAGCTTGTGATCATTAAAAAATTCTGAGAAATCTTTATACCTATCCTAAGTACTGGCACTTTGGTATTCAAACATGTTGTGCCAAAGACCTTCCCCCTTATCATAAATTTTAATTTACAAGGCCATGGTGACAGTCCTAATGAAGATTAATTACTGCAGTACATTCCATAAAATCTGCTCAGCTTACTTCTGACGGCAAAGCTAACGCATACAGAATTGGTAGTGAAAATGTATCACATCCTTAATATCTCTTTTCTAGCTGCTCAGTACTAAAAACAGATTTGTAAAAACAATTTTGTCTAAGAAAAGATTGACTGGCTCAGAGTTCATTATAAACATAACTGCAAGAGGAGAGGAAAATTGTCCTCTCAGATGAGAATTCTAATAATCAGAAAAGGCTGGGGGTGGTGAAAGGAAATAGAAGGCAGAAGGCTGCATGTCACACCACTACTCCTCATACATGTTTCCTTCTATAGAACATGCACGTGCCATTTGGGATTGGCAAAAAGTTTTGGCCTGAATCTCTATTTTTTTTTTTGGCTCATAAATCTATTTAAGAATCTGATGAAAAGTTATGACCCTTTTCCACGTAAATGCATGGGAGTGTCCATGCTGCAGGCATACCAGTACATCATTTTCCAAACAATTTCAAGATGTACAAGATTCCCCTAAAGCTCATCCATAGAGTCCATGTTAAGAATCCCTGCTCTGCAGCAATTTGGAAGACAGAATAATTACTTCTCTTCTCCCAGAGTAAAAAAAAAATTGAATACCATACAAGTTGGGTTTATGCTATGCATTTTTCTCCCTACTAATCTGCAGGTAAAACATTTTATGCTCCCCAGAAACACACATCAGCTTCTCTCTCAAACTACTTTCACTGATTAGTTTTTAATATTTAAGATCATCATCTACTCAAGCATGTCACCAATGTTCCAGCTATCTGACAAAATTAAGTTTTATACTTTAGTCTTATTCTTAATTATCTTTTAAATGACTTCAAAGAAGAGATAAAATCCAGTCTTCAAGAAAGTTGCCCACCCAGTCTTCAACAAAGTTGCCCATTAAAGAGTTATTTATATTGGCAAAAACAAAATAAAACCAAACAACAAGAACCAAAAACCTAAGCATAGTTATGGGCTAAAATTCTAAAAGGGGAGGTGGATAAGGAAATTATGGTGTAACTAAGTGATAGAACTCATGCATTAGGCATGAATGTATTCTACACGAAGCATTGTGAAATGGAAAAAAAAGGATGGTCCGAAGAAAGAGTCACTCTCAATGCTCTTTTCAATGTAAACAAAGTT
>NW_007751771.1:0-1674 GCF_000696425.1 Galeopterus variegatus | reverse complement strand
GTGAAAGGAAATAGAAGGCAGAAGGCTCCATGTCACACCACTACTTCTCATACACGTTTCTTTCCATAGAACATGCACGTGCCATTTGGGATTGGCAAAAAGTTTTGGCCTGAATCTCTATTTTTTTTTTGGCTCATAAATCTATCTAAGAATCTGATGAAAAGTTGTGACCCTTTTCCACATAAATGTATGGGAGTGTCCATGCTGCAGGCATACCAGTACATCATTTTCCAAACAATTTCAAGATGTACAAGATTCCCCTAAAGATCATCCATAGAGTCCATGTTAAGAATCCCTGCTCTGCAGCAATTTGGAAGACAGAATAATTACTTCTCTTCTCCCAGAGTAAAAAAAAAATTGAATACCATACAAGTTGGGTTTATGCTATGCATTTTTCTCCCTACTAATCTGCAGGTAAAACATTTTATGCTCCCCAGAAACACACATCAGCTTCTCTCTCAAACTACTTTCACTGATTAGTTTTTAATATTTAAGATCATCATCTACTCAAGCATGTCACCAATGTTCCAGCTATCTGACAAAATTAAGTTTTATACTTTAGTCTTATTCTTAATTATCTTTTAAATGACTTCAAAGAAGAGATAAAATCCAGTCTTCAAGAAAGTTGCCCATTATTTATATTGGCAAAAACAAAATAAAACCAAACAACAAGAACCAAAAACCTAAGCATAGTTATGGGCTAAAATTCTAAAAGGGGAGGTGGATAAGGAAATTATGGTGTAACTAAGTGATAGAACTCACGCATTAGGCATGAATGTATTCTACATGAAGCATTGTGAAATGGAAAAAAAAAAAAGGATGGTCTGAAGAAAGAGTCACTCTCAATGCTCTTTTCAATGTAAACAAAGTTGCCATGCACCAGAGTTAGGGCAGCAGCCAAGAGAACCCTAATAGCAAGGATGGTTTGTTTTGGCCTCATGGCAATCCCAGCCATTCATCCATCTTCTGAGAGATCCTGGCCCTTCTGAACAATGACAAATTCACGACTGTCACTGAGTGACAATTATACAATGAGTGACTAAATAACAGGAGTAGAAAGCACAGGGCAAAGCACAGCACTGAAACTGGAAGGAAGGTGAAGAGGGTAGCTTCCTAAACCCCAAATTTCTCACACTAGGTCTTCCCTATCCCAACCCCAACTGTTGCCCCAGAAAATAACATCTTCCCTCCTCAATGTGTAGCAACCTTTCCCTAAAAGTCCTAAGAAGGCCTTTCTCCACCCCTACCCCGACAATCTATCTGCCTTGGAAGTTTCTCCAAATATTCTTATTTTCAAATGTTTCACAAATAGAAGAAGTGATTGAGATTTTTCTCTTGAAAGCTGCTAAGCAGATTAGAATGGGGGACAAATCTGAAGTTAAAATGAGTAAAAGGAAAGAATAGCAGGCACACAGTAAAGTCAATATGTCATCAAGCTGAACTGACCTCTCTCTACATCTGCCACCCACAACTAGATTCACCAACAAGCAGAGTAAGTGAAAACTGAAGTCAACAGTTTTCCTGGAGTTGTTTGTTTTTAATAACTGCCTAGATTCTGAGTAAGAAAAAGCTCTTTAAAAAAAAAAAGAATCATCCCCTATATTCGGCACAATAATTCCATTAAAATTTATATAAATTATATAATGTAACACACCAAGCCCCAAACAAAAACAG
>NW_007751770.1:8434-9158 GCF_000696425.1 Galeopterus variegatus | reverse complement strand
GTAAAGAAACTAATGTTTATCGAATTCCTAATGTATATAGATTTTTGTGTTAAAAGTTTAGCACTATGATTTCATCAAATCCCCATAAAAACCTACTGAAGTCATTTACATATGAGAAAACTGAAGCTTGGGTTTTGAGAAACTTCTTTAAAAATACAATCTAGCAAATGACTTAGCAGAATGGAAAGGAGAAAAACTATTTGATGATAACAGACTTAACCTTTGGAGTGCTCAGTTTATCAAAGTTCAGCTTTAGATTGAGATTTATCATGAAGTCTGACAAAAACTTAACTAGAAGTGAGAATCAATAGGTTGATAAACGGTAGATCCCGTTTGCCAAGAAAATAATACTTTCTGAATTTAAATGAAGAATCAGGTTAAATTACTGCCATCATCTTCATCATCTAGGGATAGATATGCTTAGATTAACTAGTAAAAACAACAAAGCATTAAGCTTCATGGGGAAGGCAGATTTACTTATTGCTAAAGAGATAGATGTTGAGGACCAAGTTGAGGGGAGAGGGGGGACAGTGTTCTCCAGAACCTAGCATAAGTTTCTTTAAAGAAGTCACATTGAACTAACCACATATTTTTTGCAAAGAACATGTGAATTAAATTTAATAGATATACATTGTTTCTCATCACAGCTTTGTAAGTAAACTAGAGGAAAAAATGAACTTATTAAGAACAGTTCCATTATCTGGTAATCAGTTGAAAGAATATA
>NW_007751770.1:5800-6650 GCF_000696425.1 Galeopterus variegatus | reverse complement strand
CCACTCTGATTATCTTTAATATTTTTACATATATTTTTTGTTTTCTACAGGTCAATCATGGGTATGTGTGTGTTTGGGGGGGGATTCAATTTTCTCAGGGTATGCTTCTCAAGTCTGTGGGTTCTATCCTTCATAAGTTTTGGAAAATTATCAGATATTATTATTCAAACAGTCCTTTCTTTCTAACACACCAACTGCACATTCCATACTTTGACAAAATCTCACATGCCTTTTAATCTTTGTTGTGTTTTTTCTTCTCTCTCTTCAGGCAGAAATTTCAATATTTCTATTAACCTGTTTTTAATCCAGTTCTGTCTTATATCTAAGATTTGAAGCTACTTAATAAGATCAAAATTTTATATATTGTGTTTTGTGATTCAAAAATACCAATTTAATTTTTATTCTAATTATGTATTAAAATTCTTCATCTTTAGCAAATTATTTTTTCTCTGTATTTATACTAGTTATATTAAATTTCCTTTCTGCTCTCTCAAAAGCCTGGGCCACTTATAATTTTACATGTTTTATCTGTTGTTTTAGTTTATAGAAATTTGATTNTTTTTTTCCTTCTTATCTGTATTATAAAATCCATGGCCATCAAGTTTTCATATCCTTTATTTTTAATGTCTGAAGTATCTGTAGTGATGTCCCCTTTTCATTTATTCTTCTTTATAAATTTTGGTAGATATTCAGCAACTTTATTTATCAATATCTATTAAATAATTTGAATTCATTCTTAGAAATCTTTACTCAGGTGGTTTCTTAAGTGAATGCTTTCATTTCTAAAAGAAATTTTTTGTTTCATATAAAAAGATTTGCATTTTAAAAAATTTTAGCAATTGAAATGTCA
>NW_007751770.1:3610-4072 GCF_000696425.1 Galeopterus variegatus | reverse complement strand
GACAAGAAACATTTTATGAAAAGGCAAAAATATAATTTTTAATTAAGCTTGAAAAATAACATAGTTAAGTGATAAGCACAATTTCATGGAGAAAAATAAAAATTTAAAAATCTTCAGATATGTCCATCCCATTTCTATCCAAACCAAGAATGTTTTTTGCTTTTTTTTCCTTGAATATAATCCATTTTTATTTAATTAATTTTGATTATACATATTTATGGGGTATAGAGTTCACTATTAATATCAGTGTACAGTATGTGATTATCAAATCAATATTTTTAGCATGGTCATCATTACAAATCATGATTATTCTTTGTGTCCCTTACCCAATTACTCCTCAATCACCCTCCCCCTCCCCTTTTTCCACCTCTGGTAACTAAAGGTCTTTTATCTCCTGAAAGTTCAATGTTTTATTGTGGTCTTTCTTTCTTTCTTTCTTTCTTTCTTTCTTTCTTTCTTTCT
>NW_007751770.1:0-206 GCF_000696425.1 Galeopterus variegatus | reverse complement strand
GTGAGATAAATTTTTTAAATGTAGATATGCAGACACAATTTCTATATCTGAAACAGGACTATTCAGATATTGTATTTATTCTCCATTTATTTCTGATGTGTGTTTTTTCAGGTTTTTTCCTTCTTATCTGTATTATAAAATCCAGGGCCATCAAGTTTTCATATCTTTTATTTTTAATGTCTGAAGTATCTGTAGTGATGTCCCCT
>NW_007751769.1:7954-9158 GCF_000696425.1 Galeopterus variegatus | reverse complement strand
AGGTTTTTGTTTTCCATCCTTTTACTTAAAATGTATTAGTTTCAATATATTAAAAGGTGTTCTTATATAGGCAGCATATAGATGGATCTTATATTTCTATGCAATCTGGCAACCTCTGCCATTTAATTTGGATGTTCAGACTATTTACATTTAACGTGATTTTTTAAAGGTTAGATTTAAATTTGTCATATTGTGACCTGTTTTCTCTGTAACACATCTGTTTTTTTGTTCTGTTTTCTCATTGTCTGCCTTCCTTTCAAGTCATTGATTTTAAAACATAATTGTTTTATCTCTTTTGTTGATTTGTTAGTTATAACTCTTTATTTTGTTGTTTTAGTGGTTACTTTGGGATTTATAGTATTATTCATTAACTTACCAGTGTCTACCTTCATGTGATGTTATATCATTTCACTTATAGTATAAAAAAGTTTACAATAATATTCTGTCTTTTCTCTCCTATGTTTTTTCATCGTTTACCATCATAGATTTTTATATGTTAGAAACCACACTAAATTATCATAGTTTTACCATAGCTATTTAAAAACATTTTTATTATTTTACTTAACAAGTCATTTGTTTAAGAGTTTTGATATTAAAAATCTGTCTAGCGAAGTTGAAGTGAGAATATGATGGCAATGAATTATTTCAAGCTTTTATAAGTCTACAAACTCTTTACTCATTTTTAAGTTTTGGAATATATTTTAACTGGGCATAGACTTCTAGGTTGGCAGGTTTTTGTTTGTTTGTTTTCTCAGTTCTTGAAAGACATTGCTCCACTGTCTTCTTGCATTTAATATATCATATATAAATCTGCTACATTCTTATAGATCTTCCGAGGTACATTGTGTCTTTATTCTCTGGCTGCTTTTAAGATTTTATCATTGTCATTGGTTTTGAGAAAGACAATTATGATGTGTTTATAATTTTCTTCATGTTACATGTGCTTAGTTTTTGTTGAGTTTCATGGATCCACATGTAAGTACATAGTTTGTATTCAATTTGAAAAACATTCACACATTATTTACTCAAAAAATTGGATTCCTTTTTTTAGGGACTGTAATTAAATGTTTATTAAGATGTTGAACATTGTTTTACATTTTAATGTTGCCCTGTTTACTTTTTTCACTTTCTTTTCTCTGTCTCATGTTCTATACTTTATATTGCTATGCCATCAATTTCACTTATCATTTTTCTCTATATCAAA
>NW_007751769.1:2063-3811 GCF_000696425.1 Galeopterus variegatus | reverse complement strand
CATTTATTCTTGTTCTAGTTCAGTACACCAGGTGAACAGCCATAACTCAATTTATGGCTTTTATTTTCATTTTACTTGACTTGTAGCCCCTTTGGAAAAGTTCTAAATTAATACACTAATACATTAGTAAAGAATCTTTTAAGTTATTGTTAGTTTAGTTTACGAGTGACATTATTTAAATTTTCAGTTAGCTCATGGCATCACACCACTTTTACAGCTTCATGTAGTTCTGTGCACAGTAACAACAAGAGTTTGATTACAGAAGTCTGATTGTAACAAGCCAAGCCAGGCCTCCATGTACATAACAAATCTGAGAAATGTAGAATCCTCTTAGAACTATACACAACAACTGAGAATTCTATTTTTACTAATAGTATTGTTTTTGACCTATCACAATTGTATAGTAACAAAGCCAAAGCAAATTCCATTGCTAGTGTTTTAAGAAAAGAAAAATGAAATTGTAGAGAAAGACTTTGCCAAGTCTGAAATTATGAAAACAAAATACAGATAACATACTGGTTTTCTGACCTTAGTTTTCTTTACTAGAAACCTATAGACCTGAGATTACTCATGTAACAGCTTAACCAAGAGAAAAACTATATTTTCCCTTTGCAAATAATTGTTTATATTAGATCATAATCCAGAAATTCAACAGAAATTGAGCAATCACAAATAACTAATCAAATAACAGTTCTCAACATATTTTATTCCCACTAAATTATGGAATTTAGGTATCTGAATCGACTGGATTTTAACTTGGAGCTGGGGTGTGGGAGAAGTAAGCATCATCACCAATGTTTCTAGATATAGAGCTGTCTTGGAATATTACTATATTTAGTCCTCCATTTGATGCAGGATGAAATTTGCTAATTTTTTATATGTTAAGTACTTTTTGTTCTTAATCCTAATACTAGAAATAAACTACAAGGCCATTGATTAGCTTGGCCAAATGCATAATAGTTTAAAATGTTTGTAAATATCTAGGAAAGACTGAAGATTTTAATCACAGCCATTTTACACATATCTCCAGATAACAAGTCTATCATTAATACTTCAAAGAGCCATTTCACTATGATAGAAGATGTGTCCTTTCCTCTGCTTTGGGCTATCTTTCTACACATGTTGGGCTGTGGAATAACCTGCAGTTTCCTCTGCTATCACCTCTACTCTCAGCTATATTTACAACTTCTCATTGTAGGGCTCCTTGTCATCAGCATTCAAATACCTTTTCTTCACTCAAATCTTCCAAGAAAACAAATAAATGAACAAACAACCAAACAAATCCTGGCATCTTTATTCATAGAAGTCTTTCTTGAGTGCAGCCAGGTCATGGCTGCGGAGGCCAAACAGTGGGGCAGCACCCTGGAGAAGCTGAGGTACCTGGTGCCTCAAGCCTAAAAGCACCAAGATGTCCACATTAGCCCCAAGCCCATGGTATCTAGCTGGGTTAATATTACCTTGTTATTTTATCATAAAGACCTTCAGGAGGCTTCCAGTCAAGATGGTGGAATAGATGATCCCCAGCATCACTCTCTCCCATAAATCAACCACTTTACAGCTATAAAAAAGCAACGATAGCCAAGCTGGGGCTGCTAGATCTCAAGGGAAGAGGACAAGAGACCTATGGAGTGTATGAAGGCAGGAGAAGCCACAGTGAGAGAAAGGAAAATCCTTTCTGAACTTTTCGAGCTCCAGCCACAGGAGCCAGCAAAAGCCACAGCTGTGCCCTTCAGATGAAGTTGATTGGA
>NW_007751769.1:0-1724 GCF_000696425.1 Galeopterus variegatus | reverse complement strand
GAGAGACCTATGGAGTGTATGAAGGCAGGAGAAGCCACAGTGAGAGAAAGGAAAATCCTTTCTGAACTTTTTGAGCTCCAGCCACAGGAGCCAGCAAAAGCCACAGCTGTGCCCTTCAGATGAAGTTGATTGGAGGCAGCAGTGGAGAAGAGGGCCTTAGTGGCCCCCAGGCCATCAAGACCACTAATAAGGTTCCCGTGGACCCACATAGAAGTGAGGAGCCAGAACAGATGAAAAAAGGAGCCACTCAGAGGCCACTGAGTCATCGCAAGGGACCAGCACATACCCATCTCATAGGAAGTGTTTGCAGCATGGGCAGTGGGGAGACAGTCCCACCAAGAGAACACTGGGACACAGCAAGGACAGCTGATCTGCACCCTATCAGTGAAGGACCACTCAGAGAAGACTGTCAGGAATAAAGAATTGCATGGGGTGTAGTTTGATGAAAACACTCAGGCCCAGACCAGAGTTTCTTCACAACCCAGGTGCACCGGATTTCACTGGACCCAGAAGTACCTATAAAGTCAACCACTAAAACTTGAGTTCCACAAAAAGCCTTCCCTAGGGAATCAGCAGCAAAGCAGCAATTTAGCTCAACCACAGTGCTCAAGTGCTAGTCTCTACAGGAAGTTCCACCATTTTAGAAGTAAGCAAAGGACAACAAATTAGTTTCAGCACAGAGTTTGAGTGGTAGCAACAGCAAGTAATCCAACACAGAACTGAAAGAAAAATCAAAGTATCCACAACCAGAGACAAAGTTTCATATTAAGTAGTGTAAGTCTCATTTCACCAAATAACACCTGTAATACATAGAAGGACTAGAAGTTCCCTGGGATACCAAGCCAGGAAGGGGGGGGGAGGGCTGAGACACTCAGCAATGCCCCCAGACACCCACAACCAATCCCAAGTGTGGGGGATGAGGGCTTGGCCACACCCTAATGACAAGTGCAGCCAGCTCAGCAGTGACCACCGAGCTGCTGCAGGAAACACCCTGGGCTATCCTGAGATGACGCGGTGGGGGGCATGAGTCCTCAGCCATGCCCCCTTGACACCTACAGCAGTGACCACCAAGCCACCACAGGAAGCACCCCAGGCTCTCCCAAGCCAGGGTAGTGGGGTGCCAATGGCCTCAGACACACTGCCCAGACACCCTCAGCCAGCCCTGCAGTGACCAACAAATGACCACAGGAAGTGCCCCAGGCTCTTCTGAGCCAGGGCAGTGGGGGGACCTCTGGCCTCCGCCACTTCCCCAACATGTACAACCAGCCCAGCAACAACCACCAAGCTGCAGCAAGAAAGGCCCTGGGTTCCCAAGCTGGAATGGTGGGGAGCAAGGGCTTTTGCCACACGCCCCTGACATCTGTACCCAGCCTGGCACTGATCAAGCCACCAATGGAAGCTCCCCGGTCTCTCCTGTTTGCATGAGGGGGGTGACACAGGCCTCAATCCTGCCCGTCCTCTTTCCTTCTTCCATCCTATTTCCTTCTTTTTTCCCTTCTCCTCCTTCCTCCCAACTGCTCTGCAACAACATCCTAGAATTTAAAAAAATAATATTAAGAAAATTACATTTTCTTTTAAAAAAAGTATTTCTTCATCTATTCTTTTCCCTTGAATTTGTAGCCAACCTTCCAATATTCTCTCTACTCACTCTCCTAGCTTATTTAAATCAAATCGTCTTCTCAACTTGCTACAAAGCAGCATCCACGTGACATCAATGAACTGCT
>NW_007751768.1:6953-9158 GCF_000696425.1 Galeopterus variegatus | reverse complement strand
GTGTTTAGTGTTGAGTGATATTTTAAATATTTTATAGGAAAGATTCCGTGTCTTATATATTTGTGAAATGAAGAAATGAATGAAAAAGGGAGTAATACTATGAGTACTTTATTGACCTGCTATTTTAATTAAGCTCCATTACAGAAATCTGTGAAAAGGTAGACTGAAAATAAGATAATTTTTGTGAGAGTTGAAGAAAAATCGTACTATTATGTCATTATTTACTTAATTAAGCAACAATCACCTTTCCCAAGGCTAGTCTATAAATGTACCTTTCTTTTCCGTACCTACGTTTAGTACCAAATCATAAGTACAAAGAATTACAAGAGAGGTAGAGATGTTATTTTTATAACCGATGTGGCCCTATTTTCCCAAAGGACTTGCTACATGTTGCCCATGCCCTGAATTAGATTTATTCCCCCAAATAGTGGGTTGATCCTAAAAGAGCATGACTTGCCAAACTAAACTTACAACTATTTCACCAGAGAGTACTATTCCAAAGATAGGATTACAGAGGGAGAGATTGAAGGTGAGAAGAGATAAGCCAGACATTCCCAGTCCCTACTTCCAAATTTACCAATAGGATAGGTGAGTATGGCTGGCCATGTATTATGAGATAGAGGCTTCTCTTCACAATACACTGTGAGATACATTAGGTATGTTTTTTTTAATTGCTGTATTCAAGGACCTATAACAGCAGCTGATATGGAACAGTTGCTAAATGTTTGTTGAATGTTAATATAGTGTATGGAAGTATTCATAAGAGGTTTGGGGAACAACCACTTCCATTTACAAAGTCATCACATATTAAAATAGAAGAGATTTTATACATCAGAGTCTTCATTACAATTCAAAATTTTTAGATAATTATATACTGTCTCCTTTTCAAAGTACTAGAAAAATGCAGTAATTTTTACTTTATATTAATAATGAAAATTAAGAAATTATCTTAATAGAAATAGTATGTATGCTTATTATAAGCTCTCCAAGGTACAGTGACATATAACAGTAAAAATTAAATGGTATCCTACCTACCATATATATTGTCATACCATTTATTTTACCTAATAATATTTGGAATGTTTTTGATGTTTCTATGTTTAGAATGTTTTTAAAGTATGTATATTTTGCGTCAGTATTTTTAATGGATGCATGGAAATGTAAAAGACATTATATAACCATTCCTTTATTGAATTATTTAATTTATTTTCTAATTATTTTGTTATTGCAGGAAATAATGCAACTAATAATCATATGCATGCCATTATATATGAGCATATAAAAATATTTAGGAATTGTCCCTCAAATGAATATGAAGTTACCCTATGATTTTGTTCTCCATCTTCATAATTATGGCCAATCTAAGGGTGAAAACTATTTCATTGATTATTTATTTGATACATCCCTTATTATCAGGAAATGTTTATCGTGTGTAAGTGTGTTTACTGTCCATTTGTAGTTCCTAGTCTATAAATTGGGAAAATAGTCATGGGTGTGATACATTAGGGGATTTTTTAGTGTAAAAAGAAACTAGTATAAACTTTCCCATCAGCCCCTTCCTTCGCTCGTTTATCCCCTCAAACTCCTCAGTGAAGTGAAGAATCCAGTCTCAAATTCTGCTTGGCTCTTAAGGCCTTATATCTACCTTCACCAGGAGCCCTCTCCCTATGATGAAAGTTCACTTTCTCTCAGAACACAGTTTATAATTTTGACCATCGATGTCCTTGGCTTCACCAAAAGGATTAGGTGAAAAAGAAATTGGCTACATTCTTAAAAATGAAGTTTCTTTATAAATTACCCTGATAATTTTTCTAACACCTTTCCTTTATTTAGCCTCAGTTTCTCTGAACCATGTACAGAATATTTTTTTTATATGCATGTTCTTGGCTGTGATTTACTTTGATTTTTTTGGTGTGATTCCATCAAATTATACTTTCTAGGAATTTCTCACAACCTATCATTTGCTGATGATGCTGATGATGTTATCTGTGTGAATATTCTCATTTATATTTTCTATGACTTTACAGATTTGGAGCTGGAGGTAGAGATTTTACTCACCTACCAACTCTACACAATTTCCAAAATGAAATCTCTGATATACGTAGATAGAGAGATAGATATAGATAGAAAGAAAAACAGATAGAAATACAAACTAAATATAGTTATAATTATGCTTTGTTCAGATTGGCTGGTTCATTTTTAACT
>NW_007751768.1:5455-6129 GCF_000696425.1 Galeopterus variegatus | reverse complement strand
AATACAAACTAAATATAGTTATAATTATGCTTTGTTCAGATTGGCTGGTTCATTTTTAACTTGAGAGTATGGAAAAAAGGAAAGTACTTATAATTCTCAATTCTTATGGGAGAATCCTGGCAGGCACACATCATAGTCACAGGCAGTGAGCTTCCAGAAAGCTGAAACTGTTGTGTTCTAAGAAGCTCCTTTGACCACGTATCAGGAGGGACAGGTGAGAGATATGAAGATGCTATGAACAGAGACAACAAACAGTGCTTGCAAACATAAATTGTAACTCAAATGTCAGAAGCATTGATATTTTTAGTTGTGTATGTTGATTTTTCAATTCACCTGAATTTGGCCAACTATATATAATTTGCTTCAGGATGAAAAGAAATTAAGATTTAGTTTTTAATAATGATTAATGACTTTCTGAATAATGCTTTCCAAGAAAGTCTTGAGAAGACAACCAAAGGCAAAATAATAATAATGAAAAAAAAGCAACAGTAACAGAACAAAACCTAGTAGATAGTATTTTGTAAGTAATAACTATTAGCCAGATATTTTAAAGTTTGTTATCTGGTACAATTCTTTAAGAAAAAAGAAATTCTATTATTTCATCCTACAAATAAAAAACAAAACAAAACCTTGGGGCCTAAAGAGATTATGAAGAACTACATGGGCAAGTTCTC
>NW_007751768.1:0-839 GCF_000696425.1 Galeopterus variegatus | reverse complement strand
GTGAAAACTATTTCATTGATTATTTATTTGATACATCCCTTATTATCAGGAAATGTTTATCATGTGTAAGTGTGTTTACTGTCCATTTGTACTTCCTAGTCTATAAACTGGGGAAATAGTCATGGGTGTGATACATTAGGGGATTTTTTAGTGTAAAAAGAAACTAGTATAAACTTTTCCATCGGCCCCTTCCTTTGCTTGTTTATCGCCTCAAACTCCTCAGTGAAGTGAAGAATCCAGTCTCAAATTCTGCTTGGCTCTTAAGGCCTTATATCTACCTTCACCAGGAGCCCACTCCCTATGATGAAAGTTCACTTTCTCTCAGAACACAGTTTATAATTTTGACCATCGATGTCCTTGGCTTCACCAAAAGTATTAGGTGAAAAACAAATTGGCTACATTCTTAAAAATGAAGTTTCTTTATAAATTACCCTGATAATTTTTCCAACACCTTTCCTTTATTTAGCCTCAGTTTCTCTGAACCAAGTACAGAATATTTTTTTTATATGCGTGTTCTTGGCTGTGATTTACTTTGATTTTTTTGGTGTGATTCCATCAAATTATACTTTCTAGGAATTTCTCACAACCTATCATTTGCTGATGGTGTTGATGATGTTATCTGTGTGAATATTCTCATTTGTATTTTCTATGGCTTTACAGATTTGGAGCTGGAGGTAGAGATTTTACTCAACCTACCAACTCTACACAATTTCCAAAATGAAATCTCTGATATACGTAGATCGAGAGATAGATATAGATAGAAAGAAAAACAGATAGTAATACAAACTAAATATAGTTATAATTATGCTTTGTTCAGATTGGCTGGTTCATTTTTAACT
>NW_007751767.1:8465-9159 GCF_000696425.1 Galeopterus variegatus | reverse complement strand
ACGCGGCCTTGTCCTGCTTAGTGGATGAAGAGGGCCTCAAAATCATCTTACAGAGAGAGCCTCAGAACCCAATCACATTTAAGGATGCAGCTTCATTAGGCAAGACTCACACCCCAGGGTCTCTCTGACATAGAGCTGAAGGATCCATCTCTGAGGTCCCTTCTAGGGACCAGTGACTCATTTATTTATTGATTCCTTCAACAAATATTTATTGAACTCATGTCTCTCACCTGCCAGTACATGGAATATAGCAGAGACTGGGGATGTAGCATTCCAGTTCTGGTGGCTTTGCAGTATCTGTACATCACTGTGTATTACCTTCTCCTGAGGAAGAGCAGAAGGAAGGCTTTCAATGGGGTTGTTCCTGTAGCCCCCTCTTCCTCTCTCCCAGCATTTAGTCAGTCAGCAGACTCAGCCTTGTTTCCCTTTCATAATGTGAGCTCGACATACGCCTTCCCAAAGGTTGGAGGATAATCAGGTATCAAGGTTCCCTTGGGATTTTGGCTCTCCAGTAATTCCTCATTCTGGTGCCCAACTTATGCCCTTCTCTTAGAGATTCAAAACATAGGAAAGATTCCCTATGTAAGTACCAGGATACTGAGAAGTGAATTCTTGAAAGCAAGACAGTTTATTGTGTTTTTGACAAGTCCAGGAAACTGGGAGAGACTGGACAAGCATGGAATAGTTGTCAGGC
>NW_007751767.1:5912-6472 GCF_000696425.1 Galeopterus variegatus | reverse complement strand
TTTTTTTTTTTTTTTTAAGAATAGGTTTCTCAGCACTACCATTTCCATGTATATGTTTTCTATTAAAATTAATTAATTAATTAATTAATATTATTTTTACATTCTAAGTTGTTGCAGAGCAGTTGGGGGGGAGGGGAAGAGGGAAAAGGGGAGAGAGGTAGGGTGGGAGGAGGAAGAAGGAGGGAGGGTGAGGTGTGGTTGAGGCCTGTGTCATCCTTCTCATTCCAACAGGGGAGTCCAGGGGCCTTCTAGTAGTGGCTTGCTGGTCATCGCTGGGCTAGATGCGGACTCGGGGAGGCATGCCTGACGCCCTTGATGCCCCCCCATCTCGGCTTGGGAGCCCAGGGTGTTTCTGGTGATGGCTCGGTGGTCATTGCTGGGCTGGATGTTGACATTGGGGTGTAGCTGAGGCCCTCGGCCCCCTACTACTCTGGCTCAGAAGGCTGGGGTGCTTCCAGTGGTGGCCTGATGGTTGTAGCTGGGCTGCATGCTGATGTTGGAGGGGTTTGGCTGAGGCCCTCAGTGCCTGCGTGACCTGCCTTGGAAGTCAGGGTGTTTTC
>NW_007751767.1:0-374 GCF_000696425.1 Galeopterus variegatus | reverse complement strand
TAACTAACTAACTAACTAACTAACTAACTAACTAACTAACTAACTAACTAACTAACTAAAATCATATTGCAGGTCTATTTACAGTGGGGAACCAACCTAAATGGATAGGATATGGAACCAACCTAAATGTTCATCGTTGGATAAAAAAAAAAATAAAAAAAAATAAAATCATAGGCATTAACTACCTGACTTCAAATTATACTACAAAGCTATAGTAACCAAAACAACATGGTACAGTTATAAAAATAGTTGCATGGACTAATGGAACAGGATAGAAGACCCAGGATCAACCCAGGTACTTATGGCCAACAGGTCTTTGACAAAGGTGCCAAGAACATACATTTGAGAAAAGACAGCCTCTTCAATAAATGGTG
>NW_007751766.1:0-9160 GCF_000696425.1 Galeopterus variegatus | reverse complement strand
GTCATTTAGGTCTCTTCCCTATGCCCACACTCTCACGTTATCCCTACTCTCTTTTCTTCATGGCATTGGTCATTACCAGATTTTTGTTTCTTGGTTTAATTGTGTGTTGCCTCTCTCTCCATCAGAATATTAATTCACTGTATTCAGAAAAGCAAGACTGTTAATGAACAACTCAGTCAAGATTTTTGCTTTCCTGGATCCATACATTCCAGCATCTACAACAGTATTTGGCACACAGTAGGGGCTTAATAAATATTTGTTGAGTAAATGAACAAATGGAGGGTAGCACAGAGCATCAGCTGAGAACACTGGGCTGTCAGCGCCTCTCCTAAGATGCTGATGGCATCCGAAGGGCCAACATTGCCAGCTGTGGTTCCAGGCAGAACTTAGGGTGGTTCCTGTTGTTGACCATGAGGACAAAATTCTCAGGAGAAACAAGAGAGAAACACCTTGAGTGTTAGAGAGGCTAGGTCAAGGGAAGCATGCAACACAGTCCCATGGAGAAAGTACTGCACTGGGCTCAGAACACAGGGCTTCTGGTCTCAGCTCAGCCTTTCCTTGGCCAGGACTCTTCTGGCAAGTCCCTTCACCTCCTGAGCTTCTGGAAGAATCCCTGCCTGAACCTGAGGTCAGGTGGGCCTCACGGTGTAGACTGTGAAGTGCTGTGCACTCTGAGGCCTGTCCTCCTTATGGCCCCTCCAGTCTTACCTTGGACAGGTGCCAAGGGCTCATACACCACTCGGTAGCCCTGCAGGATGCCGTTGGCTGTGGTCGGCTCACCCCAGGAGACGTTAAGTGTGGTAGACGTTATCTCTGAGAACGCCAAAAAGCTGGGGGCCCCTGGAGCTGGAAGAAGAGAACACAGAGTTACTGCTACTAAAGCTCCTTTAGAGTCATATACATACATGTCTGTGCCTCCGTCTAGAATAAAAAGTGTTACTGGATGTTGATTTCAACTCAGTAAAAGTCTAAATGACATAAAATGAAAAGATGATTTATTGATCACCTCCAAACTTCCTAGGATCAATCAGAAACACAGGCCCTCCCAAGAAGAGCAGAGAAAATGACAGCGTTTAAACACAGAGGAGCTTGAGAAGAAATGACAAAGGCATAAAAATGAATAATAGATGGAAACAGCAAATGAAATGCAGATAGCTCCATGTTCTAGTGACTGCAGGATTCCGGGGGCTCTCGTCCCGTTCTTTCGGGGAGAGATGGATGTTCTGTGATGGCTGAAGCCTCTCTCTACCCTCCTCTCCTCTCCCATGGGGGCCTGCAGATCTCAGAGGGCCCCCACCCTCTGCTCCTCCATTTGCAATTGCCCATGACACTCTGCCAGCTCAAAGTGTTCCCTCGTGGTCTGGAGAAAGAGAGGAGGCTGACTGAGCCATCTTGAACTAGTGGCAGATGCAGGAGGCCAGATGTGCAGCCAGAGGCGATGCTAAGCCTGCCCATGGCTCCCCCTCTGCCTGGGCCTATGTGAGGTGGGCATGTACTGGTGCTGCCCCTACCAGATGGCCTGGGTGGGGACTTAGTCTCTGCCTTGGTGCCCCTCGCTGCTCAGTTGGCACTCACTTTCCCCCCCTCTCTGCTCTCCCTCTAGCCTCTGGGCCCCTTCAGCCTCAGGACCTGCCAGGCCTGCAGTGCCCCAATGTGGCTCCAATCCCCAGCTCTCTGCCCCACAGGTCTGCCCAAATCCTCCCTGCTCAGATTCTAAAAGAGGCCCCCTTGGGTGCCAGATGCCAAAAGGAAGCAGCCCTTACAATGTGGGCATGGTCATCTCATGGGAGTGTGATGCTGCAGAGCCCACTCCGGGAGGCCAGTCATCCAGGCCAGAGTTAGCTGGCTGAGCCCACAGGATGACAGCTAGCCCTGAGCCCTGTGTCTCGTCCACAGGCTCGCAAATTTCACTTTCTCAGCCTTAGACTTCCTGGATCTTACAAAGGGCCTCTGAGAGCTGCCTAGGATACAAGGCTAAGCTGCCGTTTCTTTGGGATACCTGGGCAGCTTCATAACATCCTCCAGGCCAGTAAGAAACTAAGAGATGCAGTGGAAAAGTGGTCTGCTCAAAACACACCCTGTGTCCAGTGCGTGTAGATGAGGCCACAAGCAGCGTGGCCCCTGTCAGTGCAGCGCCCCTGGCACACACATGCATGCTCTTGGGACTGGTCTGTGGTGCATCTGAGAGAAGGCTGGCAAGCTGTTGCCAGGGGTGATCTGTGGGCTTGAATCCTGGGGGAATGCTTGGCCCCTATGCGCAAGGAGCTCCCCCCCCACCCCAGGTATGTGGACACATTAATGAGGTGGCCTTGGAGGAAGTGGAATGGACTCTGTCGGTTATGAACATGGCCGAGCTGCAGAAGGAAAGCCCTTCTTCCCATCTGCTATCTTCAAGGGCTCCAGAGAAAAACATGAGCTGCTCCAACATTTATTTGGTACCATGATGTACCAGGGGAGGCCAGGCACTGGGGCAACCAAATGAATCAAACCCAGTCCTGCTCTCTAGAAACTCCCAGCTCCACAATATGATGCGTGTTATGGGGCAGGCAGAGCAAAGAGCTGTGGAAACTGAGAGAAAGGGCAGTTAATTCTGCTTGGGCAGCCCGGGAACCACTGGGGGAGGTGACATGGGCTCTCAAAGCATGTGTCCAACTGAGCTTGCAAAAAGGAGATGCGTAGTTGTCCTACCAGCCTGATGGGTGCACCCCTGCCTGGGGTCACTTTTGGGTCCGTCTCCAGCAGCATTGAAGGCAGATATGCTGACCAGGTACTTGGTGTGGCTGGTCAGGTTCTTCAGCTTTACCATGGGCTCGGGGAGGAATAGGACCTTCATTTTCTCTGTTTCGTTCTGGCTGTCTGCCTCCCAGTAGTATATCTGTTCAAAAGAGCAAGAAGTTGGGTGTGGGCCATGGAGAATCTTCCAGAAAGGGTGGCCACTGAGTGTAAGGTCAGACCATGCAGGTGGGCCTGAGTCCCAAGTCAAGCCATGCCCCAGATGGGCAGGTGGAGAGGCACCTTCCTCCAAGGAATTGGAGTAACTGAGGCTAATGTGGGGTGCAGGAGGGTCCTTGGCTGCTAATATTTTTCTGGGAGCCAATGATTAACATTTTCTATTGTTCATCTACAGTTTGAGCATTGCCTAATTAAACAAAACACTGTTCCAGATAGGGGTCTGAGGATGGAAGGGATACTTTCCTTCCACTACTAGTGAAGAGCCTTTTCTCTTACAGAGCTAGCTCTATTGGTGCCTTTATTTATGGCCTCTGCCCCTTCCCCCAGTCTTCTGGAGAGAAGGGAGACCACCCAGTGTCTACCCCTGCTCTGACCTGAGGATAGAACAAGCCACCAAACTCCTACCTTGTGTTCCCACATTTTGTTCAAAGCCAACATCTAAGTTTTCAACCAATGTGGTAAAATAGAAATTAAAACCACCAAAAAGTAACAGGGAAGAGCCACGCTGGGCTCAGAACTGTCAGGAATGCCTCCTATCCCTCCTGAGGATCACTTCCTCTCGTCTAGCTTTTATGTGTTTGTAGATGAACTGAATGCCCAAGTACATAGGTTTGAAGAGGCTGCCAAATTGCTTCCCTAGGCAGCTGGC
The DNA here is from genome assembly GCF_000696425.1 of Galeopterus variegatus. NCBI lineage: Eukaryota > Metazoa > Chordata > Mammalia > Dermoptera > Cynocephalidae > Galeopterus > Galeopterus variegatus. Next base: position 5,559 of record NW_007751766.1, on the reverse strand, counting down.
TGAGAAACACTGCTCCAGCCGGTGCCAGCCAGGCTGCCCAAAGACACCACCAATCAGAAGATCCACCTTGGCTCTGTGGGCCTAAACATGAGCCAGGTCATTTGAACAGCTTGCCCACATGCAAGAGCAGCACAGGGGCCACAAGCAGGCAGCTGGAGAGCCCTGGGGCCAGCATCCCCCCTCGCCCATGCCAACGTCTCATGCTGGAGCAGGCCCTAACAGGTGTGCATTGCCTATTTCCACCTGTGAGATGCAGCCAAGCTTCTGCTGGCTGAACTGAACAAATTAGATGTTCCGCTTACACAGGCCTTGCTAACTTGAGATCAATATCCAAGCTCAATGTCTTCATCATTAAGAAAATTAGAAAACATATTTTGGACATTCATAAATAGCACCTTCCTTCCAAGCTCACAGGACTTTCCATTACCTCATTCATCACTGTAACAGCCCTGCCATGGAGGAAGGTATTAATTTTCATAAAACACCTACAAAGATCATTTTTAAATGGACATTTAATTGGTCCAATAGTCATCAGGGCAGGCTAGCTCATAGAATCTGATGACTGATCAACCTGGACTCCAGCAGACCAGACAAGAAAATTAATTCTGGAGAAAGATGGGGGCATTTTCATAGAGCAGAACCGAGATATTTTCTTCAGGGCAGTTTTAGCTGATCTCAAGGGCTCCCAAGCTCTCTAAGCAGGTAGAAATGGGATGCAGCAGGGAGCTTCCTGCCCCCGGAGAAACCAATTCTGGAAATTATTCCTCACCCGACACTGTAACTGGTACGGCCTGCTGCCTTTCTTTCACTGCATCTCTAGAGCATTTAGCTAATGTGAACTCATAACATTTTAGTGTGGTGGTTCTCAAAGTGGGGTTCCCAGGAATCACACTACCCAGGAAATTCATTAGAAGTGTAAATTCTGGGCCCTGCCCCTGACTTATTAAATCAAGGGACTTGCTCAATGTCCAATAGTGACCCAAGGGCAGTAGTGCTTGGATGGAAAACCTGTTCTCTTCAGGACACCCCATTTTCTTTTACTATTAGCAAATGGACTGGAGGTTCCAGAGTGGGCAGAGGAGGAAGGAGTGTTTCTAGCCAGGCCATGGTGACTGGAGAAGGGAAAGGACCCTGAGCATGTTTGGAAGAGCAGAGGCCCCCCAGCCTGGGTTGCTTTGTGGTGGACACAAACCAGTCACACAGTGAGCCCAGCCCCTCCCCCTCCCCCTCAGCAGCTTTTATCACAGGCTGAAAAGCAAGGTCCAGACGCTCAGGGCCCCCTAGCACTTGGGGCTGAGTGTCCACTGTGTGTCTGTCAATGAGAAAACTGGCAGGTCAAAGTTAGCCGAGGGCAGCAGGCCTGGAGTGGGGCCAGGATTCCAGCCCAAGCCCTCAGGCCCTCTGGGGGTTTAGGCAGCTCAGGCATGCAGTGAACTGGAAGAAAGCACCAAATCATGCGAGACAGCCTTGCCTTGTAGCCCTGAATGTTCCCGTTCTGGCTCTCGGGGGGCGGTGGGTCCCATGTGACTTCCAGCTGGCTGGCCGTGAGTGGGGTCACCTGGACGTTCTGTGGGGCCATCACTGGGGCTGAGGAAAGAGCAGCACATGAGAGTAACTGAGATGACTGTCAGAAGCCAGCTGGGACCCTCACCCACACATCCATGGGGCTCGCACAAGTCCCAATTCCTGCGGGCTGAATGAGAGATTCTGTCCTAGGTCATCACCTGGCATGGGAGGTCTTGGGTACAATCACATCCTGGGCTCCATGGCTCTGCAGGAGCTCTTAGCCCCTTTATGCTGGGAAGAAAACAAACACTTCCCAGAAGAACATGCTTAAATGCATAAGACAAAATACATAGAATTGCAAAGAAAACCAATTATATTGAGGTACAGTTAACAGAGTATTCCAAGACAAAGTATGATACAGCAATCCACTTGCTTCATGATTACTCTAAGACACAGGCTTAGGGGCTGGTCTGGTGCCCACTGTGAGATTAAAGGGCTGATGAGTGTGGGTAACTGGAGCTCCCAGCAATACCTGGGATGTGACATGAGACCCCTATGGGCTCTGGTGGTGAGCGAGTCACAGGTATTGCTGACACTGCTGTGGCGTGTTGCAGACATTCCTGATTGAGGGAAATGCTGAGTTTTGGATAGTGGTTACAGAAAATAGAGACCTGTGTTCCCATCACAAGTTCAGGCATCCCCGGGTATGAAGCCCTGTTGTGGATGAAGTTAGTCTGGAGACACAGAGCAGCCCCCCGAGAGGCACGGGAAACTCAGATTTCTGAGAACATTACTCTGTGCTGCTCTCTGAGTCTGGCTCTGGCCGTACATTCTAGGGACCAAGTCTTCACTTCCTATTCCTTCCCTTCCACCCGGGAGGCGCTCACTGGGATGTTGTGTCTGTGTCACCAGGGCCACACTGTGCATGCAAAGCCCAGAGAGGACTGGTGAGTGGGCCTCACCACCACACAGCCGTTAGGGAGTTGTGAACAATACAGAGAGCATGTGCCCGCACTCCAGAACATTTCCATCCTCTCTATGTTTCGTCAGCTTGACACCGTCTTTCAATTCCATGCTGGGCACTTTCTCATGAAGGTCTGTCGTCTCCTGGAAGCTACTCCCTTTCCCACCTGGGCACTCCCAGTTGCAATCCGGGCCGGGCAGGACCCTGGAGAGTTGCATGCAGCTGTCTTAGGGGCCTGGCTCTGGGGAGGCAGAGGCCAGCCTCCTTCCCCACTTCCTGTGGCCTTGGCCTGTGGGCCCTGGAGTGCTGCTTTTGGTTCAAGCCTATTTATAGACCATAAATGTAAGTGATCAGTCACTGTTCGAGAGAGATGGCCTGGCACCTCAGCTCTCAGGAGAGGCCTCTTCCTGAGAGAATGACCTCGTGAGTCACCCTTCCGTGTCTCCCCCACTTTCTGCTTTCTCCCCCCAATGTAGAATAAAATAGTAATTAACACCCACTCAGCCTGACACCAACTATTTATTTTGTTCTAACTGTGTGGTTTCCATACTATCACTGCCCACCCTGCCGTTAATGGAAATGTTAATAACCCACACCAGGTTGTTGTGACAGATGCTCAGCCTCATTATCAGAAATTCTTATTTACCGCTCCATTAAACAACAGAATCACACAAAAAAACAATTCAATCAAAACTAACTGGAGGAATTTTAACAGCCACATTAATAATCCAAAACATAAATAAAGTTAATGTCTTTTGCATGTTTGCCATCGGCAACTCTATTGCAAAATTACTGTTGTACAATTAAAATGTGAAAGGCAAAATTGAGCATGGCCATTACCCCAGTTGTCAGTTAGAAGCCACCCCTAAAGACCCCCAAGGTTTCCTTTTTGAAGACACAACCAAACCTAGTACCCACAATAGCTCTGAACTTGGATTTCTGTCCACAGGAACGGGTAGACTCTACAAGCTCCAGGTGACCCCTGCAGAATTCAGGGGCCCACGAGCCTCTTTGCTGGGGCTGACAAATGCTGGACAAAGGCCTCTGGTCCCGTCTTGGGCAGCTGAGTTGCCCTACTGTTCCCAGGCGGAGATGCGTCGATGTACCCAGCAGCTATGCTACAGCACAGTGCTTTCATGCCATAAAAATATTGCAGGTAACAAAGAATTTTTTGTTGATGACACAAGCAGGGAAGAGAAAAATATATGTAAACACAGAGCAAAGCATATCAGTTTCAAGACTTATTTTTTGGCTCCTGAACACTACCGGGTCCCCTACCCTGACAGGAGATTTTGACTCTGAGGAAGGCCCTGCTGTTACAATCCCAAATGCAATTCTAATTCCTCATAAAGCGTGTGTGGTTTGGGAGCTGGCAGAGCAGCTGATGAGCCATTATCTTTTTGTTCTTTCACCTGAACATTTGTGGTAAGAAGAACACAAGTATCAGCTTGGAGGGTTTTTAAAAATGTATAAAATTATTTTTAAGAAGCATTTAGGCCAGCAGTGATCTCTGGCATTTGCTGATATATAGGCGGCCCACAAACAGCATTTAAAGGTGGAATGAAAAGATTAGGGTGCAAAGCCGAGACTTTCTCTGGGTGTCTCCAGCTAAGGCTGACAACGCCGTCATAGAACTGCATGACTCACAGTCCTTGGCGTGATCACTCTGCACCCTTGCCAGGGAGCTGCCACAGCCTTGGAGAGAAGTCTTGTCAAGGCTGCAATAGAGAAACTTTACACACTTCTAGAGGCACCCTGTACCTTACAGCTGTAGTGCAATTCCAGAGATTTTTGGAATTTTCTGGGATTCAGGCTGTTGCTTAGGGAAGCCCTGTAAGGTTGGGTGCTGAGGACTGAGCTGGGCTGTGTTGGGGCTCTCCCTTGCCTTGCTGCCTCGGCCAAGAAGGGGTGGGCTGGACACTGGCAGGCAAGCCCCCCAGAGCAGTAAGGACAGTGCTCTGTCCTCCTCCCTCAACCCCCTGCTGAGGGGGAGGAGGGTGCTGTCCCCGACGTGGCCATCAAGCTTCTGGTGGGTTAGCAAGCAGCCATTGGAACACAGCCGCTATTCCTGACTCGGTCTTAGTTTGCTGGTGAGTGGAGAGTGCTGGCTTATTGCCCCCAACTCCATGTCCCACCAGACCCAGGGTGAGCCTGGGCTATACATCAGGGCCCTACCCTGCAGCCTTGGGCTGCAGGCCCTCTCACCTCAGGGCTTGAAAATCTCTGCTACAAGGTGAGGTAGCTCGACAGGGTGCCAGTGTGTTCAAACCATGAAAAGAAAAAGAAAAAACTTCTGTATGGTATTTGGAAAAGGAGTAGAGGCTTAAGAGAGCAAGGGAAAGTTTTCAGAGCCATAGGAATTATTATTCTGTTCTCTGCCATGAGAATGATGTCCATTCATCTAGTCATTTGCTCACTCACTCGAATCATCATTCACTGTCCTCTGGTGGCAGGGCTGTCCCTCTGACCTGTGAACGGTGATGTGGCCATATGACTTACAGTTGCCCCTCCTGAGGGAGAACCTCAAGGCTCACTGTGGCCAATGATATGGGAGCAGAAGAAACATGGGCCACTTCCCAGCAGAAGCTTCTGGAGGGTTATGTGGCCTGTTGCTTCTCTTTTCTCCCACAACCTCAACGTTGGCCGGTCCCACATGGGGGCTGATCCCTCAGTCTGAGTCTTGGAAAGAAGACAACAGGAAGCAGAAGAGACGTAGCCAACCCTTGAAGGGCAGGTAGCATGAGAGATGAACGCGCCAGTGGTATTGTAAGCCACTGGGATTTGGGGGTTATTTGTTACCACAGCCTAACTGTGCTAAAATCTTTCTAAATATTAATCAGGCCCTAGGCTTAGGGCTGAGGTGGATGGACACGAAGATGTGAAAGACAAATTTAAACAAGGGAGATAAACCACACTAATCATAATATAAGCTAGAGTGTGAGGAGAGGTTCAAAGGGGCAAGAGAGATCATTTCCGGGTATTTCCTGGAAAACAGAACATCTGGCTGGCCTTTAAATGATGGGAGGATTTATACAAATGGCCAACAGTCATATGAAAAAATGCTCAACATCACTCAGCATCCGGGAAAT
>NW_007751765.1:8422-9160 GCF_000696425.1 Galeopterus variegatus | reverse complement strand
CCCTTCTCAGATATGTGCTTCACAAGTATTTTCTTTCAATCTGTAGACTGTCTCTTCACTTTGTTAATTCTTTCTTTGGCTAGGCAGAAGCCATTTTGGTTGATGAAGTCCCAATTATTTATTTTTGTTTTTGTTCCTAAACTTTTGACGTGACATTCAAAAAATTAATGCAAGGCTAACATCGACGACCTTTCCCCCTCTATTTTGCATAAAGAATTTTACAGTTTCAGGTCTTATGTTGAGGTTTTTAATCCATTTTGAGCTGATGTTTCAATATGGTGTCAGATAAGGATCCACATTCATTATTTTGCATGTCAATATTCAGTTTTCTAAACACCATTTATTGACGACACCATTTCTAACGCAAGAATGCAACTTCACAAGCCGTTTCAGTTCCTACCCTGCTGGTTTGCTATATAAACACTATTGGAAATTCAAGACTGCTATATAAACACTATTGGAAGTTCAAGACTGTGACATCAACCGTTTCCTGAATGGCTAGCCTGCCCTATATATTTCAGCTTGTTAGCCCCACAATGTGTGAGTTGATTCCTTAAAATAAATCACGTGAAACATATATACGTTATTTATACATATATATTAAATAACACTACATAAACATATATGACATGTAATATTACATGTCACACATGCACACACATGCTCACACGGAGACATATATGCCCATGTGCTTCTGTTTCCCTTTTTGTGGGGATGCCAGCCTAATACAGCTGAGCA
>NW_007751765.1:5696-6413 GCF_000696425.1 Galeopterus variegatus | reverse complement strand
CTGCCTCTGGGGAACGGTGTGGGGGTCATGTCGAGATAGGGGCACCACTTTGAGACAACTTATTGAGGACTGTGTTCTTTAGTTTTTGCCTAAGATGTAAATAAAGACCTCACTAAGGAAAGCAGGCAACAGACCATCCCAAGTGACAGGCTTCCCAGGGAATCCTTCCCAAAATCACGGTTGTCGACTGGAAAAGTCAATGCTCATTGTTGTCTTGTTCTTTCACTTCTCTGCTAAGGAATAAATGCAACAGAAGAAAAGGGATGGCCCAAAGGATTATGCTACTCTCTATGCAAATGCTACTTCTTGGTGATCTGAATTTGACTCTGACGTTAGAGATTGTGGAGTCTCTATGTAGAAAGAATTTCTCTTTAATTGTTATCTGCATATTCTCACCCTGCAGGCAGTGTTTGCTTTGATGCCGGAATGAAATTCTGNCCTATCTCTATCTCCGTTGTTAGCTATATCTGTCTAGCTGTTCATCTGTCAGTCTATTTTAGCATTCTCTATGTCTCCCAACCATCAATTTTTGACACGAATATATTTATATGTCTACCTCTGTATCCATGTATCTTTGTCCCTACCTGTCATCTATCTTTCTCTTTCTAATCATTCCTTATCATTCCGTACATCTATCTACCACGTTCTATCTATTGCATATTTTCCGTTCTTTTCTATCACTATATCCCTCTGTCTTTATGTATCTCCATCGACCTC
>NW_007751765.1:2854-3757 GCF_000696425.1 Galeopterus variegatus | reverse complement strand
TGAAGATCATTTTAGATTTTTCCATGTGTGCTTTCAAAACGAGGAACTAAACGGAATGCAATGTAGCATTCCTACTGGAAGCAACTACAGGGGGGATGTGTACAGACAGCGAGCTGGATTGTACCAGGCATCTTGGGTTACTAACATCTCCGTGTATGTGGCCGTGAGCGTGTGTAAGCGAGTGGGAGAAAGAGTGCGTGCTTGTGTTTTGGGGTGTGGGTGGTCATGCTTGAGGGTGCTTGATCACACCTGTTTTCTGAGAGGGGCTAGCAGGTCCAGCTGAGGGCAGACCGAAGCAGTCGAGTCACCTGTTATTCCTTCCTCCTGTAGTTGTGTGTCCTCAGGTGAACCCTGGGCTTGAGAGCCCAGCACCCTTGAGTGAGTACCCTCGTTCAGGGAAGATTGTGTGCAGATTGTCATCTCCAAGGTATGTGTATTTCATCATCGTGACACATTTCCTGTTATGTCGAGCAGTGTTCATGAACAAAGATATACATACACTCCTTTGTTAAGGAGAGAAGTTTCACATCACAAAACATACTATGTGAAGTCAATACTGCACCAGGTAAAGTGCAGAAAACAGTGATGACACTTATTTGGACGATGTATAGAGAAAACTAGGACATATGAACGGAGTATTGGGGGTGGAAAGATAGGAAAAGTAGGACGGATAGAACAATTGCAGCTTCTGCAGAACACATTCCTGTAATGTCGGAAATTCCATGAGAGTTTGGAAATATCAGAAAAATTTTGTCGTAACGAGACTCGCGGAAATGACGTAGGAGAATGGACATTAACTAGCAAATATATCCAATTATGCTCTCATGTTAGCAAGTATATTGTAACACACTACGTACTTGCACATGAACATGGAGGCATAGGTAGTGCGCTGGAAGCACATAC
>NW_007751765.1:0-590 GCF_000696425.1 Galeopterus variegatus | reverse complement strand
CACGTCCCCATGCGGATGCTCTTCCACATGCACTAGTTACAATTAGGTTACACGGTGGCTTCGGACTGTCATAGAACTCCTCCGGCACATTCCATATTTTTCCCAAAATTCTAGCCACTCATCTTCCCCTCGGTCTATGGCCCACTTTTTTAATACCTTGTTTTATCTCGTCAATCTCCTTGAGCACAGTGCTTCTAGTTTCACAAAAGGAATTCTTTCCTGATACGGTTCTTCTTTTCCTTTTCCCTATTCCAGTCTACTCCAGGTCTTTCCACTGAAAACACGAGTGCAAGCATCTCAGGGAGAACCAGGTGGAGGAGGACAACCCATGCAAGGTGGGAATGCTTCGCATTCCGGAGTCAAAGGAGGCGTTTTAGAGCAAGGGATTTGGGGGAAGACCGGACTCAGCAGTGGGAATGACAGCCAGATACGTCTGCCCCTCATCATCACCTCTCAGGAGATGAAACGATTAAAGTGAAAAGCACAGACATAAGGGCCCTGACGAAGTCTGAAATGGAAGGCATGGGCTCATCGGCAAGGGCGCAGTGGAAGGTCGATGCCCCAGAGGGAGAGGAAAGGGGGTGCAGAAG
>NW_007751764.1:6930-9160 GCF_000696425.1 Galeopterus variegatus | reverse complement strand
CTTGTGATCCTTCTGGCCCTCCCCGCACAGGCACAGGATGGCTCCATGGCCCTCCCTCCATGGGGCTTGGGGCTTTCCTCTCTGACCCCTAATGTGTCCCTCCTCCGTGAGACAGCCCTCGTGCCCACCCAGGGCTGGGCACGCTTTGACATCAGGACGGGGCTGGGGCATTCAGCGGAAGTTGTTGCCAGGAGCAGACAGGGCAAGGGATGGAGAGGGGCTTCGTGGGGGTTCTCCCTGCAGGACCGAGGCAGCCCAGGTTGAGCGAATGTGCATTGTCTTCAAGTAAACGTTTATTTTATGCCAGTGACACACATATGACACACGTAAGAACAGGAACGACAGTCTCGCCCCCCACCAATGTGCAGTGTTGGGGGAGGCAGCTGTGGCTATGAAGGGTGACATGGGGGTCCTTGGGATGGACCGTGCAGTATCTAAATTGTGGTGGTGGCCACATGAACCTGCACAGTGACAAAAGATGTAGAGCCACATGCACACATACAACCACACGCATACATAGGACTACACGCACACAGAAGTACACATACACATGCATAGGACCACATGCACACATAGAACCATATACACATGCACGGAACTGCATGCACACACACATGCACACACACATGCACACAGAGAACTACACACAGAAATACACACGCACACACAGAAGCACACGCACATGCACACAGAGAACTACACTCAGAAATACACACGCACACACAGGAGCACACGCACATGCACACAGAGAACTACACACAGAAATACACACGCACACACAGGAGCACACGCACATGCACACAGAGAACTACACACAGAAATACACACGCACACACAGGAGCACACGCACATGCACACAGAGAACTACACACAGAAATACACACGCACACACAGGAGCACACGCACATGCACACAGAGAACTACACACAGAAATACACACGCACACACAGGAGCACACGCACATGCACACAGAGAACTACACACAGAAATACACACGCACACACAGGAGCACACGCACATGCACACAGAGAACTACACACAGAAATACACACGCACACACAGGAGCACACACACATGCACACAGAGAACTACACACAGAACTACACACGCACACACAGGAGCACACGCACATGCACACAGAGAACTACACACAGAACTACACACGCACACACAGGAGCACACGCACATGCACACAGAGAACTACACACAGAAATACACACGCACACACAGGAGCACACGCACATGCACACAGAGAACTACACACAGAAATACACACGCACACACAGGAGCACACGCACATGCACACAGAGAACTACACACAGAAATACACACGCACACACAGGAGCACACGCACATGCACACAGAGAACTACACACAGAAATACACACGCACACACAGGAGCACACGCACATGCACACAGAGAACTACACACAGAAATACACACGCACACACAGGAGCACACACACATGCACAGAACTGCATGTACACACAGAACGACACACGAGTGCACACACGCACAAGTGTAGGTAACTCTGGTGGTATCTGACGGGTCTGGGGCTGTGTCCGTCAACACCCAGCCTGTGACGTTGCACAATTCAGATGGTGCAGGATGTTGCCACCTGGGAACTGGGTAAAGGGCACACAGAGTGTCATTGTTTCTTATAACTGCATGGGAATCTACAGCTCTGAAGATTAGAAAGAGAAATATCGCATGTTCTCACTTATTTGTGGGAGCTAATAAAAATAAATAAATATACAAACAAACAAATGGGAGGGGGTACAAAAAGAGAACACAGCAATCACAACGATTCCTTGAACTTGTTAAGACAGGTGAACAGATATGATGTTGGTGGGGGGAGGGAGGAAAGAGAGGAATTGGTAAAGGGACACAAAAATCAACTACATTGTATATTGATAAATTAAAGAAAAAAAGGCATAAGAGAAAGGAGAAAACAAAAGTTAAAATGCATATCTCATGAATGTGTTCGTGTGTTGTGAAGTGAAGCTCCATAGAACAATTCTAGTGTAACAGAGGGGGTGTAACTGTGTGCATGTGCTTCTTTGTGTTTGTGTAGTTCTGCATGTGCACACGTGTAGTTGTGTGCACTGTGTAGCTGTATGTGTGCACACAGTTCTGCATGCATTGTGTAGTCATGTGCATGCATGTTGTTCTACATGCATTGTGTAGTCGTGTGTGCATGCATGGAGTTCTGTGTGCATTGTGTAGTCG
>NW_007751764.1:0-1445 GCF_000696425.1 Galeopterus variegatus | reverse complement strand
CACGCGGGCCGGGGCCTCCCTGGGCCGTCGTCTCATTTCACCCACAACGCACCGTTCTTAAGCTCCTTTCAACAACTGTATGAAAGCCATGGACAGGCTCGAAAGGACGTGGGCATGTGAATGACCACATGGCCTCTTCTGTGCCTCTGGAGCCACCACCAGTAAAGCAGCAGCAGGGACAGAGCAGGTGCAGGGTCTGCAGACGGCAGAGGCCCGCGAGGCCCGCGGGGCAACACTTCCTCCTCAGTCTGCTGTCGCCCCCACGCCCTGTCTCACCCATGGTGTGGGGTCAGCTACCTGCGGACCCCGCACTGCCCACTCGGCCAAGTCTAACAAGGCCCCTGGAGCTCGATAGACCAAACGCTGACCCGATCCTGCCCTGTGGCCGGCTGCTCCATGTCCTTGCCTCAGCAGTGGCGAGGCCCCCATCCCACCATGGCCACCGCAGGGCCTCGGCCGCCGCCTGCGCCCCCCTCCCCTCGCTCGCACACGGCTGACCAGACTGTGGAATCCCAGGAGGCCTCCGCCCTCGGCGATGAAGACGGTACCACCACAAGGAAACTCGGAACTGCCATGAGGTCGCGGAGTCAGGCCCGACGGAGGCTGAGCTGCAGGATATGCTCCGCGCTGTGGACCCTGATGGCAGCCCTGCTGCCTTCCTAGAATTTTCAACAGCAACGGCTAGAAGATGAAAGAGATAGTGAAGAAGAGATCCGTGAGGCACCGCATCTTTGAAAAGGATGGCAACGGCTCCATCAGCGCAGCAGGACTGCGTCCTGTTGCAGTGGACCAGGGGACAACTGCAGGTGAAGTAGGGTGGTCAGAGGCAGGCGGCGATGGAGGTGGGTGGCCAGCCACAGGGGACCACACAGACGGTGGCCGCGAGACAGCTACCACAACCTTTACTCACCTCCTGCAAAGGCAGGGACGGAGGGCCCTCTGCCCACACTCTGCACGGACACTGGTGGTCCTGCCAGTGCAGTCAGGCTGCGTCCCACCCGCCGCTGAGCTGTCACACAGGCCCCTCGGTGGCTCAGCAGTCAGGCACTTGTGGTAAAAGTGAAAAATGGAGAAACAGAATCCATCGTCCTCCAGCATCTGAGACAGCCCTCAGTGGTCGACTCTGGCCCCTCTTCCCAACGTCCCAGGCCTCATGGTCCCTCCAAGGACACTGCTGGCACCCTGTTCATTTCGACTACCGCCTCCCCTGGACCTGGGCCAGAGCCTTGCTGGCCTGGCTTCCAGGCTGTTCTTCACGCAGCCACAGCACACCCTGCCATGCTCAGACCCCACAAGGTATAGCTCCCCAACCCCTGTACTCCTAAGGCATCCCCCCAGCCCGGCCCAGCTGTGTCACTTCAGCTTCCCCGCCATGGGCCCACGCACATGCCCCCACGGCCTCAGCACTCACTGTTGCCACACCAGCTGCCACACCTGCAGACCCA
>NW_007751763.1:0-9161 GCF_000696425.1 Galeopterus variegatus | reverse complement strand
CAGGGGTGTGGTTCTGAGGGCTTTAAAAGAAGAAGAGAGTGTCTTTCTCTCTCTCTGTTCTGTCTGCTTCCACCATCTTGCAATGTGAGACCCTTGGGTCACTGTCACCACCATCAGATGGACTTTGGACTTCCCAGCCTCAAAACTGTAAGCAATAAATTTCGTTTCCTTATAAATCACCCAGTTTCAAGTATTTTGTTATAAGCAACATAAACAACTAATACAATAATAAAATTACCCTAGTACCTAGGTAAGGTCAGTAATGCATGCTTTTCGCCAAGGAGCATAACTAAAAAGGATCCAAGTTATAAAGTAGTCATGGTTTAAGGGAGGGACACACGCTCTTAACATCTCCCTCTGAGTGACACCTGAAAACACCTCTGGGGCTCTAGTCACATCTGACCCCAAGTACAACAAACCAGTCATTCCCTAGGCCTATTTCTGTAACCATTTCTCTCATATCATTCAGGAGGGAGTAAAACATTTTCTGTAAATAAATTGGCACAAATTGTCTTAAAACCAAAAATAAATCAGCAAAGAAAAGAAATAATGAAATGATTTAGCAAAACAAATCCTAAAGCCTCACTTAATCTATCCAAGAGTTGAGACCTGAAAGTGCTAAAGGTGGTAGAGAACCATAGCGAAATCTACGAGAACAATCACACTTTATATTCAAAAGGTGTTTATTTTATAGAGCAGAGATCTGACACCATTCTAAATCTGCATACTGACAACTTTGTTACAATTTCCACATACTGATGTAATTTTAAATACATATGTAAAAGAAAATTATTTCTTCATCTCATGTTAAAGAAGAACATTTTGGGGAGGCAAGAACTGCCTTTCTTAAGTCCCAAATACCTAGACCCCGTTTTTTATGTTAACAGCTTTTGAGTGGTGAATTTATGCTAAACACATTATCTATTATTTCATTTACTCCTCAAATACATATCTATGATGTAGGTACCATTATTATTCCCATTTAAGGGATGAGAAAACTGAGGCATGAAGACTTTAAGTAACTCACTCAAGGCCACATAGGTCTGAACCAGACCTATATAGAACTAGTACTCAAGTTTTGGAATCTCAGCCCTATGCTTCCGGAGACTTTGTCTGTATTTGTTCGCCAGAGGTTGGGAGGGCAGGGTAGAGTGTTGGGGAGTGTAACAGGGAAAGGACTAAAATTGTAGGAGGGCCTTTTGTGATGCCGCATTCTGTGTACATCAATCAATGAGAGTATAATTTTCATGATGCTCTATCTTAGTATAGTAGTTTAAAAATGGCACATTTCCTTTATAATAGCCTTATAATAAACTATTGCACATTTCTTCCATAGACCAAAGTGATAAGATTATAAGCTTATAAATGATCACAAACAACTTGTAGATTCCTACTGAGCAAGGCATCATAATGTTCGATAAATTGAAGCTATTACATTGCTATTGTTCTTGTTCTTATTACAGCGACATAGCATCTCGATGTCTTCAAGCAAAAGTGGTTTCACAGCTCTTTTCTTACCAAACTATCTAATAACCTCAGGGCTATTCCTAAATTAATGTATTCCTTCATTCAGCCACCATTTACTGAGTGCCTGTTCTGGGCCAGGAAACAAAGTCCCTACATTCTAGGGACCCTACATTATAGAAGAAGAGACAGGCTTTAAGCAAATAATAAATGAGTTTTGTGTGTATAGAAAAATAAAGCTGATTAAAGGACAGAAAGTGGTGGTCACTAGTGCTAATTAGATAGGGCAGTCCAGGAAGACCTCCCTGAGGAGGTGACATCTGAGCAAAGAAACGATGTGGCTATATGGGGAAATGAACTTGCCGGCATGAGGAACAACAGGTCCTGAGGGTTCTTCAAGGTGGGAAACAGCAAAGAGGCCCATGGGGTTGGAACACAGTGAACAAGGAAGAGAATGAGGAGATGAGATTGGAGAGCAGGCAGGCCACCTCACATAAGGTCTCCCAGGCCATGGGATGTAAGGGCCTGACTGTTTATCTATGTGAGATGGGAAGCCACCAGATGGCACTGAGCAGAAGAGTGTTTTTTTATCGTTTGCCTTGTTTTAAAGAATGACTGTGGCTGCTATGTCAAAAATAGACCATAATACCTAATGAGACTAATGATAGGTGACAACCAACGAGTGGTTTGGAGGTGACCACAGCACTGAAGGTCAACTGCAGTAATTGCCTGTCTCTCCACCCTCTGTATTCACAGTAACTGAGACAGGGCCATTTGAACTTGCCCCAAAGGGAAAAATCTTAAGGTAGGGCTATATGAATTGATCAAGAATGTGAACTTAAATGAGGAATATGAACTTAAAATTATAAATGTTTCTATTGATGCCATCATGGAACAAAGTAACAGACATCTGTTCTGGCAGAAGGCAACCTAGGGCACCTCCAACAATCCCAAATTCTCACCTTCCCTCTGTGATCGACAAGGAGATGCTGACCAAGCAACAGCATCCCAGAAATGGTCCAACAGCAGGGTGAGCTAGTGATTATTTGTCTCAGGTGAGAGCCAGGAAAGAAAAGGGAACAGGGAGGGGCTGGCAGAAAACAAGAGGGCTGAGGCAATAGAAAGCAAAATGGGCCCGCAGAAAATTAACCTAGAGGGAATTAACATTGCAGACCTACTATGTGCCGGGCACTGTACAAATGTGATCTTGGGGGGTTTTTTTGGGTTTTTTTGTTTTTTTTATTTTTGTCTTTTTCGTGACCGGTAAGGGGATCACAACCCTTGGTGTGGTGTCACCTGCACCGTGCTCAGCCAGTGAGCGCACCGGCCATTCCTATATAGGATCCGAATCCGCGGCACTGTGCTCCCAGCACCGCCCTCTCCTAAGTGCACCACGGGGTCAGCCCCAAATGTGATCTTGTTTAACTGGAACAACAACCCCACAAGGAAAATTAGGCTCAAATACGAGGGTACTTCAAAATATTATGGAAAGATTTGTATTACCTTTCAACTCTATTTTTCCATGAACTTTCTGAAGTATCCTCGCATGTTCAATAACCAGCCTGAGGCCAGGTAATTAATGAGTGGTAGAATAGACATTTAAGCCCAGGCTTTTTTATTTTTCTCCAAAACTTGTGCTTTTTTATGCAACATTGAGCTGTGCTGATGGTGTTGGCACAGTGACAGTGAGAAGACTGTTCTAAATAAATGTGAAAATAAATCTTGGACTATTCATTACCCGAGCTTTCTAAGCAAGCCATCATCCCTGTGGCAGGGTTGAGCTGCACTAGAGAAATCTCAATGCACACATAGGAAGCATCAATTTAGTTTAGGATGCCCTTACTTGCTGGATCGGAGGCGTGGTGTGTGGAGGTAGAGGTCTCCCCCGAAACCGTCTTAACTGGAATTGGAAAAAAAAGATGGGGGAACAGAATTCCAGCTAACAGGAAAAGACCTCTCAGATTGAATAATCTAGTTTATTCAGGAAACATTTATCATTAGTTTTAACCATTTTTTATTTAATCTCCATCTGGTTGGAATTCTACAGAGAACCTAAATTGCACAGTGTTTTAAAAATATACTCAGCTGCCTGAGTCCACCTCCATGAATATCATTGTCACAGGTAAATATGATTTTTAAAGCTTTAGCCAACAAATATCTATTGAGCATCAATTATGTGCCAAACACTACGGTAGTTGGGCAAAGAAATTTGTAAATCCTGTTGGCATTCTTTCTGAGGCAATCAAGTTCTCCTGACACATCACTGATTTTTAATAACAAATACCTGATGGAATGCTCCCCAATTAAATTATATACAATACCTACTACCTTTGGAATTTGAAAACTTACACTATGTAGAAAAATAGGACATACAGATCATTGCCCTTCATTTTTCAGTAGTCTTACATCTTGTTCTCATAATATTAAGTCTGGTTATTATTAAGTAAAGAGAATTCTCAACACACTACAGCATATTAATTTCCATTGGCCAAATGTCAACTGGAATGACTATTTTTTACATGTGGTTGGCATGTTTGTGTGTGGAGGTTGCTAATGTTCCCTGGTGCGTTCTGAAACTCAGATGGGCCTGGGTGTGGGGAGATGAGAATCCCACCGTGGACCAGTGTCGCCCACCTGACTCCACCATCATCTCCACAGCTAACCTTTGGAGGTCCTCCAACGGAACATTCTCTGTGGCAAATTCCCTGCTGAGTCTCAAGTTACACTGCTGGAATTATACGGGACAGAAGAGAGTGTGGATTTATCTTGAAGGCCATCATATACAATTAGACCACAGTGTGCTCCCTTCCCGAAGCTCTGTCCATCAGATGGTAATCCCGCCTGCCTGAGGAGAATTCTGTCAGGCCATGGTGGCCAAACTGCCAAGCGGGGCAGCAACACATTTGTCAGAGACCTCCCTGGGGCAGATGGATACAGAGAACTTTGCAACCAAAAACACCCCAGAGCAGGTGGTGAGCAATAATATATCAAAAGATGAAATCACAGTGTTGAACGTTAGAGCTGAAAGGAAGGGAGCTACGTTAGCCCTTCATTTTGCAGAGAAGGAAATAGCCATACAGAGAAAGTAGGTGCTTTAAAGACATTTGCAGTCAAATCGCAAAGCCAGGTCTGGACCCAATACCTGCAATCTCAGCCCCCACTTTACACGTAGAGCCATCATTGGCAAAACCCCCGGTATTGTATTTTTTAGGGCTATATTTTCAATGGACTCTCAAAGAAGCTCCATCATTGTGTTAGCTAATAACATGTTTAGGCCTCTCTCCATAGGAACTTCTCCCCACCTTTTTTTAAAAGTCATCTCAAATTTGGAGACAAGTTACGTGTATAGTACAAAGAACTGTTTCCCCTAACCATTTGAGAGTAAGTTGCTAGCATGATATCCTGAACCCCAAATACTTTGGTGTTTATATCTTATATATGAAGACAATTCTCCATTATTAATATATATATTTCTCCTATATTATCAAATCCAACACCAAAATAGGGAAATTAACATTTTTACATTACTTCCATCTAATCCACAGATCCCATTCAAGTTTCCTCAGTTTCTCAAAAACATCCTTTACAGCCCAAGGGTCCAGTCCAGAATCATGCTGTGCATTTAGTTGTCATAGTCTCATTCAGTGTAGAATGTCCTCAGCGTTTTTCTGACATTCATGACCTCTATGCTTTTGAAGATTACAGGACAATTTTTGTAGAATGTACCTCACTTTATCTGTGTCTGATGTCTTCCCATGATTAAAGTCAGCTTTTTACACTTTTGACATGAATATTACAGAAACTATGCTGGGATGTCTCATTGCATCTTACCAGGTAGCACATGATTTTTATTTTCCCATTTCTGATGATGTTAACATTGGTTAATTAGTTGAGGTGGTTTCTGCCAGGTTTTTTCACTGGACAGTTACTCTTTTTCCTTTTGTAATTAATAAGTATTTTGTGGGGAATACTTTCAGCCTATGTAGTTGTTCCATTCCTCATCAAACTTTCAATTTATTTATTCAATTATTTATATCAGTATGAGTACATGAATTCTACTTTACTCAAAAGGTTACAGTCTGTTACTATTGTTATTTACTTTGATGCTCGAATTGTCAAAGAATTGGCCAGTGGGAGCCCCTTCCAGCTGGATCCTGTGCCGTTTTGGCACACCCTCATCGTTCTTTGAACACTTCATTGACATCCAGAACAAGATTGTGCAGGCTCGTCTTGTAATTGCCCTGCCCCAGCTAGTGAGTCAGCAAAAGATCTGGATGTTTGCTGTGCTCATTGCTATTGGTGTGTCACTGCTCTCAGGCACCCTCAGTGCACAGGCTGGGAAATACACGGCCACCATCCCTACATGTATTTCCACCTCCATGTATATTAAAAATCATGACTTCACACTGACAGCTCCAGTTCTAATACAAAACTACAGAGTTCATTCTTGTTTTTCCACTTCCATATGTGGAATTGCCTCCCCCAGCAGTGAAAAATCTGCTGCACATTATTCCTAACTTATTTCCTTATTTGCCACCAATGGCCACCACTGCCATCTCCTCACACAGAAGCCCTCTTCCTGTTGTTCTGCTCTGTCTCCCCACACTGGGGTGCTCTTCTGCAGGACAGCCCTTCTCACCTCACTGAGGCTCCAACTCTCCATGCAAGACCATGACCCACCTGCATGGACACCTTCCTCCCTAGTTGGAGGGACCATGGAGGCTCTCCCTCACTGTGCCCTAAAGACACCACTCTGCTCAGTCCCCCCAAAGGCTTCATGGAGAATTGTTCAGGAGGAAATGCAAAAGGGAAAGGTGAAGAAAAAGAAGAAGAAACTCTTCTCTCTTGTCCACATGGCCAGCTCCCATGCCTCTCAAGCCTCACCATACTCCCACAGCCTCCAGGACACTCCATCAGTCTCTTCTCACCTGTGAAATGGCATGAGTCACATGGTAGCATGGTCACTGGTTCACACAGGTAACTATGCATGCAGGTCACTAGCCCTGAGCTGCCTCAGGCAGGGGTTATAGCTTATTCATATTTTATATGAGGATCCAGCACCATGCTTACCATGGAGTAGGGACCCAATCTATATTTGTTGAATAAATAAATGAAAGATTATATAAATGAATGGATGAATACTTAAGTTATAACCACCTCTTCATTCCATGATATGTTTCTCTTTTAACTAGTGCCTCTCAAAGAATGTTTTCTAGAGCCAAGTGAATAAATATCTAATGTGGCATGGTAGGAGTAGATAGACGGAAGAAGTGATAATTTTATACAGGGATTGGGGTCCTGCTGGCCCTCTCAAATCAATCATTTAGTAAGAAGCTGTCTGCTTTGCCTTCCTGAGGGGCTCACCATGTAATAAAAATATTAAGTGTTTATAATGCTCGATGCACTTAACTACAAGATGCTCTGCCAGGCACTTTACATTTATCCTTTTCTACTTGTCCATGAGTTTCCTGACTTTTCAGACCCAGGTCAGTCATTATTCATCCATAAACCTTTTCTCAGTAATTCCAGTCCACATGCTCTTACTATAAACGTACTGTTACCATAAAATACAGTAATCACACTTCTTGGTATTTAGCCAAAACAGTTGAAAACTTATGTATGTACACACAAAAACCTGCACACTAATGTTTACAGAAGCTTTATTCATAATTGCCAAAACTGGGAAGCATAAGATGTCTTTCAACAGGTGAGTAGATAAATAAACTGTGGCTCATCCAGACAATGTGTTTCGCTCATGTGACCCCGGGTGAGGAAGAAAGTGAAAAGAGTTGTGCAGTTTGTTGTACTCACAGTTCCCTGGGGAGAACACACATGCCATGCAGGCCACTCAGGGGAAGCTCAGGTGGTTCACAAGGCGGGAGGAGAGAGTGGGCAAGCACCACGACTGGTTTCTGCAGGGAGGAATGGGCCAGGCGGGGTAAGCAGGTTTAAGACTGAGTGGTTTAAATAATTTCAGTGTGTTCTGGAGCATAAAGGCTGTGCTGGTACCTGGCCTTGGGGCAATTAGAGCCACTATATAGTGGCCCAAGTACATGAGAGCCTGAAAAGGGAGGTCATTGGGAGGGTGAACTTAATCAAATGTTCAAGATGGGAAATGACCGGCCTATAGCCGGAGTTAAAAACTGCATCAAGATGGTTGAAAAAAGAAAAACTATATGAAGGTACTTTAAAGAAAGAATCGTAGTATCTTTTCATTCTATTTTTCCACAAACTTCTTGAAGTACCCTTGTATTACACAATCGAATTTTATTCAGCATGAAAAAGAAATGAGCTATCAAGCTACTCAAAGACATGAAGAAACCTTAAATGCATATTGTTAAGTGAAAGAAGCCAATTTGAAAAGGCTGCATACTGTATGATTCCAACTATATGTCATTCTGGAAAAGGCAAAACTACAGAGACAGTAAAAAGATCAGTGTTTGCCAGGGATTCAGGGGAAGGGAGGGATAAATAGGAGGAGCACATGGGATTTTTAGGGCCTTGAAACTATTCTGTATGATATTATGTTGGTGGATACATATCATTATACATTAGTCAAAACCCATAGAATGTGCAATCCATAGAATGTATAACACAACATAGAATTAATTACACATTTGTCAAAACCCGAAGAATGTACAACACCCATAAAATATACATAGAATATACAATCCATAGAATGTACAACTCTAATGTAAACTTTGACTTTGGCTGATAGAGATGTGTCATTATTGGTTCATCAGATGTAACAAATGTACCACACTGATGCAGGATGTTAATGATGGCGGAAGCTGTGTATGAGGGGTGAGGGAGCAGGTACGTAGGAACTCTCTGTACTTTCCACTCAATTTTACTGTGAACCTAAAATGCTGTAAAGTAAAACAAAATCTAATTATAGAGGCAGAGAGTAGAACAGTGGTTACTATAGTTGCGGAGGTGGGGGGTTGAGTGGGGGAGACAGGGAGAGATTGGCCAGTGGGTACAAAATTCAATCAGATAGGAGGAACAAATAATTTCTGATGTTCTATTGCACAGTAGGGTGACTGGAGTTAACAGTTAAGTTTTGTATATAATAGTTGGAGGAGAGTGTTTTGAATTTTTTCACTACAAAGAAATAATAAATGCATGAGGTGACTGATACATTAACTACCCTGACCTGATTATTATACAACATATATATGTATCAAAATATCAGATTGTACTCCATAAGTATGTATAATTACGATACGTCAACTAAAATTTTAAAATAACAAAATCTATTAATTAAAAAAACAAAAACATATGCAAGTCATTTAGAAACAGAAATCTGAAGGAGAGCTTTCCTCTGGAAATCAGGAAAGAAAGAATGGTGACAATTATTGAAGACATGCAATGAAGAGAGGTAAGAAGATAGGTAGTGGAACCCCATTATTTTTAAAAGACAATCTAGAAAACAAAGTCAGAACATTTTCTGAAGACATACTACATGCCGGCAACCATAAGAAGCATTCAAATAATGAGACATTATCTCACTTAATCTCATTTAATCCTTACTTATTACACATAAAAATGTGTCATTCACCCATTGTAGGATGAAAAAGCTGATAGATGGCTTCCTCAGTTTGATTAATTCAAGTAAGCAGGGTTTTGTTCTATGGGCCAAGCAGTGTATAAACTCTCAGATGTTTCCAAACATCTCCGCATGTCTTCCAGGAAAT
>NW_007751762.1:6419-9161 GCF_000696425.1 Galeopterus variegatus | reverse complement strand
GGAGTTGATCAGGCTCCCCTTCTACTCTCCTGAGAGCAGGAAATGTTACAGCGTGTTACAGTGAACTCTCAAGGAGAGGCAGAACAGCCAGGCTTGAGGCAGGAAGCAGAGTCTATTGGTGCCCCCACCAGCTCAGTGGACTCGTGTCACAAAGGCTGAGCCCCCAGCATGGCAGGGCTATTTCTTTTATATAGTTTTTACTTTCCACTTTTCACACTGGGGCAAAGGGTATCCTTATATGGTGATGTTTTTCTCTTAGGGGTGGAAAGTCCAGGATAAGTTAGCTGTTACAACAGAATGGGGCATGGCTGGGCATGCATGATAGCAGGGAAGGGCACAGCCGATAGAGCATGGGTGTCTCATTTATATTATACTGTTTAATCTTTGTTATGTAACAAAATTATACATAAATAAAACAGGCGAGATAATATTAAATCTGTTAAGATCTATTTTATTTTATTGCTACTGAATAAAATAATGACTGGTTTCACAGACATTTGCAACAGTACATTATAGGATTTATTTTACTCCTGATGAGATCACTAGTGAAGTGTTATATGGTTCTTTCTTTTGCCCTTGCCTACTCAACATTTTAATATTTACTTAAAATTAAAACATTTAAAAAAATCTCAATACATCTGCAGGGGACACAAATCTGATCCTGCTAATTAATTTGATTACAGAGTCTGTTCTAAATATTTCCTGCATGAAAAAAATTCAGATGCTCCAAGAAGCTGTAAGAGAACACATCTTTCACACACATACACACTCATGTTGAAAGTTAGATTGTTTTGAATTTATTTAGAGATAGATAGAGAATTTTAGAATAGAGGTGCCACAGGAGTAGGAACACATGACCCAGGACAGCTGTGCAAAGCTCTGAAAGTCCCTAATGGTAGCATCCAACATGCTAGTGACTTTGCCCACCAAGTACTTTCTTGATGAATCTAAGAAGCCAAATTTTAAGTTGCACTACAGTCTCCTTTTTCCCCAACCCCTTTGTGCAGTAGAGATTAATTTAATATTCTGGATATTAATCCTTTGTCAGATGTATATTTTGCAAATATTTTCTCCCAGTCTGTTCATCATCTTTTAACTCTGTTAATTGTTTATTTTGCTGTGCAGAAGCTTTTTAGTTTGATATAGTGCCATTTCTTTATTTTTCATTTGCTTGCCCATGCTTTTGTGGTCATATTCATGAAGTCTGTGTCCAGTCCTACTTCCTGAAGTGTTTCTCCTATGTTTTCTTAAAGACATTTTATTGTTTCAGGATGTATATTTAATTCTTTAATCCATTTTAGATAGAGAATTTTAGAATAGAGGTGCCACAGGAGTAGGAACACATGACCCAGGACAGCTGTGCAAAGCTCTGAAAGTCCCTAATGGTAGCATCCAACATGCTAGTGACTTTGCCCACCAAGTACTTTCTTGATGAATCTAAGAAGCCAAATTTTAAGTTGCACTACAGTCTCCTTTTTCCCCAACCCCTTTGTGCAGTAGAGATTAATTTACGTTTTGTGGATTTATAGAATAAATCCAATGAAAGGCACAAATCATAAATGCACAGCTTGATTAATTTTCAAATTTAACACATCTGTATAATCATCTATATAACCAGAAACAGAAGAAAAAAACAGTATCCCACAAGCCCAAATTATGCACCTTTCTAGTCTCTAACGCCCACCCCCTTAAGGATAACCACTCTTGACTTCTATCTTCATAAGTTAGTTTTGCCTATTTTAATTTTTAACTTTAGATCTGGTGTGTAGATCTTCCCAGGGTGCATGTCCTGCCATCACTGGAAAGGGCGCCTTAGCAGAGAGAACAGCAGCAGCTTTAAAAGGGGAAATTACAACTCTGGCTATTTACTGCACAGAGGTATATGTCTTAATAGGCTTCTGATGTTCTTACAGACCAGGGGAAAAGTTTGTGCCATAGAAGATGCCACACCAGATTGCGGCCACTGCCCCTGACCTTACCCATTTGCCCCAGTACTTTCACTCCTAGAAATTTATTCATTGTTTTAAAAGTATAAAAAATTATATTTGTTACAGTTTTGCTTAGCAAGTGAAATAATGGATAAATCTTAATTTCCAACAGTAAAAAATTGGTTCAAAAATTATGATGTTCAGTAGCATGTACTGAATTTAGAAAACAATATAAATATTTATTTGCTGACATATATATATATTTACACTGTGAATATAGGAAACAACAAGCACAGGAAAAGATGCTCAACATTATTAGTCATTATGGAAATACAAATCAAAACTACAATGAGAAACAATTTCCTACCCAGTAGGATGGTGATAATAAGAAACAGCTTGAATGGCATGAATGATTCTGGAGAGACCTGAGACATTCTCACACCAACTCTCTTCTTGCGCTTTTGTGAATCAGGCAGGATTGTTGTTCAAGGAAACACACATATCTACAAGCACTACCAACAATGTCTCTGTAATCGTTCTCAAAATCAGGTAGGAACTCACCCTCGGTGCTCTGTATTCCATCTGGTCCTCTGATCAACTAACCATTTTGTATGGGATGGCTACCTTTACCGTCCTTTATATAGAAAACAAGTTAATTTCAGGTTGCAAATTTTCAAAAATGTCTGAGATAAAAAGCGTTTCTGTGTATTTCTGGTAAGAGGTGAGGTGCAGAGTATTGATGGATGTTTTTACATGGAGATGCAAAAAAAGAACAGTTTTTAAATGATTACAGAATAAACCCCCACAGAAAAAA
>NW_007751762.1:0-4560 GCF_000696425.1 Galeopterus variegatus | reverse complement strand
TACCTAATATAAAATTTACTATTTGCATCAACATCTAACTAAAAATCCAAGGTTCCTGAATTAAAGTTGACCCTAAGAATAAAGAAAAAAAATGCCAATTTTGATAGAGATTTGAACCTGATGTTTTTTATAATGCAAAGCAAAAGGAATGAATACTTGGCACTCAGTGCCTTGTACAATGAAGGAGTATGGCTGTGTGAGTGTGTGAGTGGGTCTGAGCAGACTCAGGGTCTGGCCAGGCTATGAGGTATGTTTGTACATGTGTACGTGCATACATTCATACACATATGTGCCATACACACATACATGCATTCACATGCACACACATGCACACACACACGTATTCAAGCATAGGTATAGGGGTTCATACATACATACATGCATACAAAACAACAACTGCTAAATGAAACAAGAATAGAGAGGAGATGCCTGGGGGAAAACTGCCTGCTTCAGATTTGTGCTTCTAGTTAGCTTCTTGTATAGAGAGGCTAATGTTGGGTCTTGGGTTCCTCAGAGGGGACCTGAAATTGTTTGCTTCCTTCCTGTTGGATTGAATACTCAGAAATAAGAGATCCTTCTCTCTGCCCCCATTTAATCACTGGGAAATGTCAGCCTGAGGAGGAGGCACACAGAAGCACAGCTAGCACACTTGGGTCTCAGCGGGCAGTTTTCCAGAAAGAGGGGCCCTCTGCAGTGAGCAAGCCACCCAGAGCTGGGGGTGGACACTTATTTACAGTGAAGTAGACAGTGTGACTAGAGGAATCTGCCCCAAGATGCACTTGTTTTCCCAAGCAGCCTCCACCTCCAACATATAATATAACTGATAAGTGCTGCGTGGTGGTAATTGTTTCCAATCATCTTTTCAATAGCTTGCTTTAAGCATTAACCATCTGGTGGATTTGGAGCAACTGGAAGAAACAGTTTGAAATATGACAGGTGCCACATTGTGTAGGAGATCCAGAGCTTATCAGTGCTGCTTTGGTGTGAAGCAGAATGAATAACTATGATTGGCCAGAAGCACTAGGAAGGTGGCCTGTCTTGCCTGCTGTAAAGCACAAAATTGTTCATGCTTTGCACCCAGGCTGTCTTCTAATGTAATTTAGCTTTGCCAGAAGGGCTTTGTGGTGGGCAAAATAATGTCACTTTGATGATGTCCACATCCTAATCTCTGGAACCTGTGAATATGCTACCTTGCAGATGTGATTAAGTTAAACATCTAGAAATGGGGCAATTATCCTGGGTGATTCAGGTGGTTCTCAGGTAGAGTCCTTAAAAGTGGAAGAGGACCACAGATGATGGATCAGAATGACACGTGCTTGAAGGCCTCAACCCCCTGTGGTTGAGTCAGAGGACGGGAGCAGGGGCCACAGACAAGCATGAGGTCAGCCTCTGGAAGCTGGAAGGTGACGTCTTCCCAGAAGGGGCCCCCAGAAGGAATGCAGTCCTGCCACTCTTTGATCTCAGGCCTGTGAGAGCACATTTGTGTTGCTTTAAGCCATCGAGTTGTATTAACTTGTTAAGGCAGCCCTAGGAAACCTGTACAGGAGCTTCCTCTCTTTTTCTTACACTTTTTGACACAGTAGTGACGACAACTCTTCTCAAGGTAAGAGTTACACCTGCCACCTACCCCCCAAACTCAGCATCTACATAACAGAACCTGGGGAGTTCAGCTTCATCTGCCTAGGCATGGTCTTAAACTCACCTTGGCCCTGACACAGATATATTGATTCAACGAACATTCCTTGAGAACCAGCAAGCTCTCTACCAGATGCTTACAAAAAAAAAAATGAATTAGACATGATCCTCAAGAAGCTGTCTTGATTGCTAATACATTTAAAGAAATATTGAACCACTCTAACATTCCCTGGCACTACCCACTTAAGTCTAAATTCTTTTACCTATGGCTTCCCCAGTCATAGGGATCCAAAAATAATAATTACTTTTAAATGCTTGTTTTGAAACTATTAATAGTGCAAAACTCAGAGGAGTGAGGGAAAATAGCTAATAATTATCTTATTTAATCCACAGAACAACCCTATGGGATGGGACAGTCTTGTTACCATTATAACATGAAACATGGAACTGGTAGGTATTAGGTAAAGATCGCACAGCTAATAATTGACAAAGCCCCATCTAGGTCTGTCTGCCTCCAGGAAGAATTTCCCCACTTTGCCAAACAGACTCCAATTTCATTTATATGTTGGTAAAACCTCCTCACCACAGATGTTTTGCGTAGAGGAAATGGAGTAAGCTATTGTTGTTGCTACTACTCATTTTCCGATCTGATCTGTGCACCTCGTTGGCTTTCTGAGAATATCAAAGAATATATGGGAATGTCCTCTGCAAGTAAAGCACTGTTGTTTATCTCAAATAGTTAAATTATTTTATGTCATTTTTTAAAACAGAAACTTTTTAACTTATTAGTCTCATTTTTTAAAAATTTTAATTGATAAGCAATAATTGTATACATTTATGAAGTGCAATGTGATATTTTGATATATGTATACATTGTAGAATAATTAAATCAAGCTAATTAACTTTTACCCCCCTCACATGCCTATCAATCTTTGGGGGGAGAACATTTGAAATTTACTCTTTTAACAATATTTAAATATAGGTTATTATTAGCAATAGTAAGCATGCTGTGCAAATGTCACAAGAATCTGTTCCTCCTGTCTAACTGAAATTTCTACACTTTGACTAGCATTTTTTAAAAATAAAAACCCACATAGGTAAACTTCTTTTGGCCAGTTAAATCCACTTGTTTAGAGCATACCCTCAGAAGTATACCCTACAGGTGTTAAAATAGCTAGCTACACAACAGCTACTAATATACATTAAACACTTATTCTATGTCACATTATATGTATTAGAAGCCTTATGTACATAACTTCATTACATGATCACAATAAACCCAAAGAATAGTTTTTAAAAATTACTTCTACCCTAAAGATTAGAAAAGTGTAATTTAAAGTTTAGTAAATTACTCCAAGTGACATAGACAGTGTTAAAGGTGAGCTTTCAACTCATTCAGTCTAAGTTCATAGCTCCAAAGCCAAATTGTAGCATAGGCTTAGATTCATATGTGTTATCTTCACATAAGCCACTTAATGTTTCATTACAGCCGTAAGCTCTATCCCAGAAAAGATGAGGTATAAATAATCACCATTGGTCCCAAGAGACCTAGCAAGATATTGTAAGCAAATAATTTAAATTAACTAAGCCTGTGGTAAATAAAATTCAAAGCACATGTTCTATTGCATATTTTTATTGCAAATGCTAAAATTAATTATTCTTTCTCTAGTTTATGTGTAGCTAGTACAAGCTAGGGCTGTAAGTGCCAGTTTTAATACGGCAACATAAAGTCATGATTTTGCATTACTCTTCCTAGAATTCACCTAAGATAACCAAGAGAATAAAAACCAGAGCTGAATAATAAATCTCCGGTGAAATTAGAGAATTTTCAAAACAAGGGCCACAAAATATGAGGAAAGAAAGGCTAAAAATAAAAAGAAGTGAAGATGAAATGGAAATGTGTGAAGACACTCAGAGAAAACCTCATGGCTATGGGTTTCAGAAAAAGTGAATGGCTGCCCCACGCATAGGAAATGAGTTCAAAACCCTCACACCTCCCTGTGATAATAGTAACAGGTGAGAGCCTGGTGAGGAACACTTCTCTGATTCCCATTTCACATAGAGTCTCAAAAAGTAGGGAAGATAGAGAAATAAAAAATCATGCAAAAAAGCCATACTTTAAGGAGTAACATATCTGCAAAACATGGGTAGAGAAGAAACACTTTGTAGTGCAATCTACCCTTTCTCTGCAAGTGAAAACTTTGTGTTTTGGGGAGAACACACACACATGCCAAATCCAGTGGACAAAGGAGTCTCCAGAGTACTCAGAGCACTCAGCTCTGACTCATTGC
The DNA here is from genome assembly GCF_000696425.1 of Galeopterus variegatus. NCBI lineage: Eukaryota > Metazoa > Chordata > Mammalia > Dermoptera > Cynocephalidae > Galeopterus > Galeopterus variegatus. Next base: position 634 of record NW_007751762.1, on the reverse strand, counting down.
ACACAGAATTCTTGGGAAAAAATGAAAACTTGTTTAGAAATAACACACTTTATTCAAAATTGATTAAGAACATAGAAAGGAACAAGCACAGGATATTTGAAATATTCTGTAAGAAATAAGAAAGAAGAATTGTATGAGGCCTCATGGCTGGCTTAACTTCAGCACAGCCAGGTTAAGCAACTTTTCACCCTCCTTCCCCTCCTCTTTCCCTTTTCTGCTCCAGGAACTGGTCAGCAAAATTTCTTACCTGGGAAGGGGTAATCATGACCGTTATCATCAAGGAAACATCTTGTGGGTTGCGGTAGCAGGCTTTGGGCTGGGCTGGGAGGATCACTTTGTACTGATATAGAGGCGACACTAATCAGAAGCCTATGCGCTAACAGACCAGGTGTTAGCAGACCACAAGGGCTGTGTCACTTCATACCACAGATTTTGAAATTGCCCATTACTCCGCCACAGCCTTCAAAGGCTTGTAAACCTCCTGGTTTCCTTTGCTTGAGGGAACTGATCTCATTCAGTCTCCCCTCCATGTTGGTGGAATAAAGCTACTTGGCTGAAACAGCACCTGGCTCTGGTCTCTCTTTCTCTCCCTTTTCTCCATCTTGCTAAATCTAATATTTATTGGCACCCAGTG
>NW_007751761.1:8829-9162 GCF_000696425.1 Galeopterus variegatus | reverse complement strand
CTCAACTCTCCAGGGATGACATAGTAGTGGAAAATGGGAAGGTGCCTGCAAGTTGGCTGTCTCTGAAATCAGGATGGTGCGGTGGTGTTACAAGTACTCTCTCTGTGTAACTCTTACTTAAAACACGTAAATCTTTGCGGAGAGGGTGGAGAGGCTCTTATTCATGCTAAGTTTCAGCTGTGACCTTCCTTGAAAAATGAGAAAATGCTGGTTGATGCCTCATAAATATCACATTGTGACAATTTATTATGTCAGATATTTATTTTGTTTTTAGAAAAGTTATTATAAATATATCCCAACAGAGTCAAAAGCTTAATTTTCCAGCTAAGACTA
>NW_007751761.1:1707-3611 GCF_000696425.1 Galeopterus variegatus | reverse complement strand
CCAGCTCACTTGGCCACAGGCAGAGTGAGATGTTGTGCTGAATCCCGAGGTCCTGGGGCGGTAGCCCCAGGAAGCCCTGTGCTGAGAGGCTTGTCCAATTATTCCAGTGCTGGTTCAGCCCTCACCCTCGACTCTTGTCGTCGTTTGGCAGTAGGTCCCCAAAGGTAATGTCAGGTGGCCCAGGGGAGGGTGGGCCAGACCAGGCCAGCACTGTAAGCCTCCCTGGGTGACCATACCCCCTCCTCTTGAGTGTGGGGAATGGGGACATGGGACACCCTCCCTGGGCAGAGGGTGGGGGGTTTATAAACCTGCTCGTCCTGGTGTGTTCATACCTCAGGTCATGGCTGGAGGGTGAAAGGGGACTGCCGGAGTGGCAACCACCACCCTGTACATGAACCCTGGGCCCTCAGGCTGTCTTCTCAGGCACCCTGCAGAAGCGGGTGGAGCACCTGGTGTCCGCTGTCCTGGGTGGCAACCGCTCCTACGTCCACACGTTTCTGTTGAGCTACAGGAACTTTGCCAGTCCCCAGCAGGTGCTGCACCTGCTTTTCCTCAGGTGAGCACTCTGCCCCTCGATCACGTAGTGTCACTAGGCTGTCTCCCAGTTGTGAGTCTTGGGACTGTCACCACACCCCTCTGAGCCTCAGTTTCCTCCTGTGATCAGTGGGGTGGTAACAGGAACAAGCTCCAGTGGGTCCCCCATGGAAAGTGCTGCTCCTGAGTCCAGCCCTGTGGAAAGGTCTGCTGGAGGGGCCACTGTTGTCCTCATTCAGGATTCCTGCTCCCCCATCAGGAAGCCTCTGTCACCCCCTCACTGACCTCGTTGACTTGGGCTTCACTGTTTTCACATTTTTACAGGAAATTTGAGATTCTATCTGCAGGCTTCTGGGTGTATTCAAAGCAGGGAGACCAGGGGCTGGCAGAGCGGCTTCAGGTGCATCCAGCTATCTTGGGAGGAGTTGGTTGGGGTTCATTCCTTCAAAAAACATATGTGAAGCCACACTGTGTGCAGTCACTTTCTGGGCACTGACCATATTCCAATGAACCGAGGAGACTACATTCCCTGCCCTCCTGGGCTTCCATTCTAGTTAGAGGTGAGAGAGTCACAGTAGACATTAGAAGCAGGTAGTGCCACCATATGGTAGATGTGACACCCTTCTGGCCCCCTCTAGGTACGAAAGCATGGTTTCTGATTGCCATGGGGATGGCAAATCCCTGAAGCAGCTAAAATGGTAAGTGGGGTTTGGGTGCAGATGGAGGGGCTTCCATCTCCACACAACTGTGTGTGGTCTGCGGGGGCCTGTGAGTGGCGGGATGGCAAAACTCTGGCTCCCACACATCTTATGATTCCTGCTACAGGGCTGAGGGCTCAGGACTTTCCCTGCAGGAAAAGGAGTCAAGATGAGCTGGGGATGGGGCCCCAGGCACTGTAGGGTGTGCGAGTGCCTGGCGAGCAGAGTGAGCCCAGAGAGAATCCATCCCCACACCCTCCCACCCAGCCCTGCCCACACCCCCAGAGCCCGTGCTGAGCCAGAGCAGGAGGTGTGCAGAGCATCCCGCTCACACTCGGGGCTGGAGCCTCCATGGGGATGCTCAGCTGGTGCTGTGGGTGCAGAGTGTGGTCAGGGCCAAGAGATCAGTGTCAGTGGGAAAAGGAGATGCGGATTTTCATGCAGACACTTGGGCAGTACATCCCCATGTGAGCTCAAGTTTGTCCAAGGGCCCTGGGTAGGCCAGGGGAGCAGAGCCACCCTCTGTTTCCTCATTTATCAGATATTCCTGGACACCTCCTGTGTGCCAGCGAGTAATGCCCAGAGCAGACAGCACGCTCCTGGGGTGGACAGGTCATTCCAATAGGGATGGGGCAGTGACACAGACAGAGGAGGGTGTCATGTTTCCCTGAA
>NW_007751761.1:0-1034 GCF_000696425.1 Galeopterus variegatus | reverse complement strand
TATCTGCAGGCTTCTGGGTGTATTCAAAGCAGGGAGACCAGGGGCTGGCAGAGCAGCTTCAGGTGCATCCAGATACCTTGGGAGGTGTTGGTTGGGGTTCATTCCTTCAACAAACATATGTGAAGCCACACTATGTGCAATCACTTTCTGGGCACTGACCATAATCCAATGAACCAAGGAGACTACATTCCCTGCCCTCCTGGGCTTCCATTCTAGTCAGAGGTGAGATAGTCACAGTAGACATGAGAAGCAGGTAGTGCCACCATATGGTAGATGTGACACCCTCCTGGCCTCCTCTAGGTATGGAAGCATGCTTTATGATTGTCACGGGGATGGCGAATCCTTGGAGCAGCTAAAATGGTAAGTGGGGTTTGGGTGCAGATGGAGGGGCTCCCATCTCCACACAACTGCGTGTGTTATGTGGGGGCCTGTGGATGGAGGGCTGGCAGAACTCTGGCTCCCACACATCTTATGATTCCTGCTACAGGGCTGAAGGCTCAGGGTTTTCCTGCCAGAAAAGGAGTCAAGACCAGCTGAAGATGGGGTTCCAGGTACTGTAGGGTGTGTGAGAGGCTGGAGAGCAGAGTGAGCCCAGAGAGAATCTATCCCCACCCCCTCCCACCCAGCCCTGCCCACAACCCCAGAGCCCATGCTGAGCCAGAGCAGGAGGTGTGCAGAGCATCCTGCTCACACTCGGGGCTGGAGCCTCCATGGGGATGCTCAGCTGGTGCTGGGGGTGCAGAGTGTGGTCAGGGCTAAGAGATTGGTGTCAGTGGGAAAAGGAGAATGCAGATTTTCATGCAGACACTTGGGCAGTACATCCACATGTGAGCTCAAGTTTGGGCTTTGCCAAGGGCCCTGGGTAGGCCAGGGGAGCAGAGCCTCCCTCTGTTTCCTCATTTATCAGATATTCCTGGACACCTCCTGTGTGCCAGTGAGTAATGCCCAGAGCAGACAGCATGCTCCTGCCCTAATGGACAGGTCATTCCAGCAGGGACGGGGCAGGGACACAGACAGAGGAGGGTGTCAGGTTT
>NW_007751760.1:8446-9162 GCF_000696425.1 Galeopterus variegatus | reverse complement strand
GTAAATTTTTATGATTTAATCATGATGGTGCTTGTCACTTTCATCTCATCATTTCCCCTCCTGTAGGTTATTCCATATGTGATTACACCGCAGTTTGTTTTTTCATTCAATCAGTGCCCATTTGGGTTGTTCCCAGTGTTTCATATTGCACATAGTGCTGCTGTGAACATTCTGAGAGAAATTCTTTTGCATTAAGTAAGATGTTTACATGTTCACCTTTACAGATGAGTGCATTTTCCCGCTAATGCTATATTGTAATTTGCCAGCAGTGCATAACAGTTCCAATACAGTATATCCTTACCAATAGCTGGTAATATAAGATGTTTGATATTTTTGCTAATGTAATATGTTTGAGACGGTGACTTCATTGTGGTTTTAATTTTCAATTTTATTGCTAACAAAATTGAGCATATACTCATATGTGTCTTTATTATATTTTATGAAATGTGTATTTCTTTTGTCACTTTTTCTGCTGGTTGTTTTTTTCCATTATGATTAGTTTGTTGAAGTTCTTTGGGAATCATGTGTACTAATTTTTTATTGGTTATATGTATTGCAAAGTCTTTTCTCAGCATGTGGTTTTCCTTTTCTATACTTATTTCATTTGATAAATATCACCTTCCTTTTTTATTGTATATTCAAATTTTTAAAATCTTATTTATTTCTTTTTTAATTGACAAAAATTGCATATATTCATCATGCATGGCATATTGTTT
>NW_007751760.1:5951-6919 GCF_000696425.1 Galeopterus variegatus | reverse complement strand
ACAAGTATGAAGTGATATCTAATTGTGGTTTTGATTTGCATCTCTTTGATGATTAGTGATTATGATTATTTTTCATACACCTAGTGGCCATTTGTATGTATTCTTTAGAAAAAAAATCTATTCATATTTTACGCTTATTTTTTGATCAGGTTATTTGTTTTCTTACTACCTAGTTGTTGAGCTCCTTCTTTATTTTGCATATTAACCCCTTACCAGATGTATGGCTTGCAAATATTTTCTCACATTCTCTAGATTTTGTTTCATTCTGTTGATTGTTTCCTTAGTAAACAAAATCTTTTTAGTTCGATGTACTCCCATTAGTCTGTTTTTTATTAACTGTGACATTGGTTCCATTTACAAAAAGTTTATTGCCATGACTGATGTCATAGAGATTTTCCCCCAAATTTTCTTCTAATTGTTTAACAGTTTCATGTGTCACATTTAAGTATTTAATCTATTTTGAGTTGATTTTTATATATGGTATGAGATCTAATTTTATTCTTCTGCATGTAGATATCCAGTTCTCCCAACATTATTTGTTGAAGACACTGTTCTTTCCCCATTGTGTGCACCTTTGGCACCTTTGTCAAGAATCCATTGACTGTTTGAGTGGATTTCTTACTGGGCTCTCTATTCTGTTCAATTGGTCTATGTTTGCTTATACTGCTGCCAGTATCATGCTGTTTGGATTATGATAACTTTACAGTATATTTTAAGAATAGGACATTCTTAATGTTGTCAAATCTCTCAGTCTTTTATATGTATGGTTAGGACTTCTACATCTTACTTAAGAAATCATTCTCTCTATGTTTGTTATTTTTGTTTTTAATAATTCAGCTATGTAGGGCCATTGTTCCTTACCATACTTCTAAACTTGCTTTTGATATTAAAACAAAGCTGTTGAGATTTTTATTGGAATTGCATTGATGTTATTGGTAAATTTGGAAAGAATTGACATCTTTGTAGTA
>NW_007751760.1:4817-5076 GCF_000696425.1 Galeopterus variegatus | reverse complement strand
TCCTCTGATTAAATGACTACTTCTAAAATACCCCATTGTTTAATTCCTATAAGTAGATTTTAATATCTGATAGAGGGCCTGTCACTCAATCACCTTATTAAAACATCATTTTCCAATATTAGTACTGAAATAATTTTAGAAGATTTCACAAACAAACTAGAATTTTGACTGGCAATAAATTAAATGTGTAAATAATTTGGAAAAGAATTGACATCTTGATTACATTGAAATATTCTATCAGGATACATGAAAAGTATTT
>NW_007751760.1:0-397 GCF_000696425.1 Galeopterus variegatus | reverse complement strand
CACTTTGGAAACTATACAAATAAATGGAAATTAAACAACGTACTGCTGAACAACTTATGGGTCAAAGAAAAAATTAAACAGGAAATAAAAAAAAGGAAACTAATGAAAATAAAACACATCATACCAAAACCTATGGGAAAATGCAAAAGCAGCTCTCAGAAGGAAGTTTATTGCAATCAATGCTTACGTTAGAGGAATAGAAAGACTCCAAATAAACAAACCCGAAGTTAGATCTCAAAGAACTCTATGAACAAGAATAATCTAAACCTAAAGTAAAATATGCAAAGGATTACTTAAGATCAGAGCAGAACTCAATGAAGCGAAGACCAAAAAAATTGAGACAAAAGATCAATGATACCAAAAGGGGTTTTTTGAAAAGGCAAATAAAATAGCACAT
>NW_007751759.1:0-9162 GCF_000696425.1 Galeopterus variegatus | reverse complement strand
GGAGGGGGGGAGGTGTCGGTGATGGGCCATAATAATCATATACAGTGTATATTGACAAAAATTTAACTAAAAAAATGTGGAACTTGAATCAATTTCTGAATTTGTTGAGAATCAGATGTGTTTTCAGAGGAAAGATGGTTAAAATTGGAAATCAAGAAGCTTATATTTTTTGTAGGAAATATTTTTCCTATATATGATAGTCACAATTTAAAAAGATAAGAATAAATGTTAATTTCCAATAGAAATTTTCTTGTCACAATCTTCAGCTGCCTTTTTTAACCAATGAAGAAACTCAATTTGAGGGAGTTTCCGAGGTCAGAGACCTAGTTTGAACAAATTGTCAATCTATTCCTGTTTAACAATCCTAGTCTTATCAACTACTCCCATAACACTATACGTACAAGAAAGTGTGCACTTACAAGAAAGAGAAGTTGCTTTCTCTTCTTATAGAATGGAGCCAGGAAATCTGTGTCCTAGGTTGTCATGTTGGGTCTGAACACTGGACGTGAGAAAATGAACAAATGCCAATTTTGATAAAAGTGGCAGCCCTCTGGAACTGCTTTCTTTTCCTCCAAATTTTGTAATGTCACTTGGTGTACATTTACCATATCTCTTTTGAATTAATCCTTGCTTGTCTTATATCAAACCAGGACCTGTCAAATTTATATACAAATCAAATAATTTTGGGGGCTGGCCAGTTAGCTCACTTGGTTAGTGTATCAGTCCATTTCTGTTGCTTATAAAAAAATACATGGAACTGCATGATTTATAAACAAAATGAAATTTATTGCCTGCAATTTCTGAGGCTGGTAAGCCCAAAGATCATCTGGTAGTGGCAACAGTGACCCCAGGGGTCTCACATTGCAAGATGGTGGAAGTAGAGATAGCAGAGAGAGGGAGTGAGAGAAAGACAGACTCTCCTCTTCTTTTAAAGCCCTCAGAACCAGGCCCCTGGCCACCATTTCTAATCCATTCACTACTGCAGGGTCCTACAATTCAATCACCTCTTCAAGGCTCCACCTTTCAATTACCATAATAAGATTTCCCACCCTCTTAACAGTCGCAGTGGGGTCTAAGTTTCTAATACATAAAACTTGGAGGACACAAGTCAAGCTTCAGTGAGTTTTGGGGGGACATAATTCAATCTACTTCAGTTAGAGTGCAGCCTTGTAACACCAAGGTCAAGGGTTCAATTCCTGGTACAGACAGCTGACCAAAAAAAAAAAAAAAAAAACGGATTATTCTGAAATGGAATTACCATATCTCAACAGTATATTGTTGGGTTCTTACTTTTTGGCACATATTTTAGCGTTCTGTTTCTTTTGTATAGTTGCTATTTTAAGGGAACAAAAAAGACACATGATATATTATTTACTGATTATAATTCAAACATCCTAGAGCTATGAAATATACTGTAAGAATTGGCCTAAAGTTGAAAATATAACTTTAATAATTCTACTTTACAATAGGTATAATTATGTAATTACAAAGATATGCCTTTGTATCAATAAGTTTTGTTTGCGTTTGGTTATATGTTTTTTAATGCTTCCTCTCATGAACAAATCTCTAAAACTTTCAAGGTGTTATTATGTAGGAATAAAATAGATGGGTTAATATTATGATAGATTTCAGTGTGTCAGGTATTTTTAATACCTGGAATACACAAAATTCAAAATTATACAAGATCAGCTCTAGTTGCAATCATAGTAACCATTCTCTGTTTTTCTAAATCCATAGGCCACTTTGATAGGGTTTAACAGAAAGATGGAATAGTTGACATTTTTATAAATGTTCTGCCACTTAGTCTGAGGTCAGTTATATTCCTCACGGGGAATTTCCCTGGATTTGCTGCAAAATGAGCATTTAAAGAACTCCCCTGCTGATTGTTCCACTCATTGTCTCACCTTCGGGACAGAATTTTGTATTATAGTCTTTTTCCCAGATTCAAAAAGCAGACTAGTGCTGACAGTTGTGTGCGTTTGTTTTTAAGCATAAGATATTACTTATCTTTTTTGTAGAGCAGAGGATAAGTAGGGGTTGGAAGTATTTTTGTCAATGTCAAAATCAAAATGTACATTTCACCATTGTTAAAAATTACAAGGGCAAAACATTGGAAAAAATGCCATGACCGTTCCCCTTTCGGCTGTTTGTCCTTTTTCCTTTTCCTTTTGGCAGACGTTGGGCCTGAGGGTTGCTGTGCAAATGAGAGGAATGAACTCTCCTTTGAGTTCAAAGCATAATATAAACCACTCTCCCCCATTTCCAAAAAGTTATTGAATCATAAGAAATTGAGTGATTTCTACTGAAAGTACAAAAGTACAAGTCAAAGATTTAGTCTTGGCTTCTAGAGAGACAGAAAGAAGTATGTTTTCTTTTTATTTTAAAATATTGTGTTGATTATAAACCTGATTTTCAAATATAAAAAGGCTTTTTAAAAAGATATATATTATTCACAGCATATCTATTCATAGAATTCCAGTATCTAGTATCCTATATAGTTTATGTACCATTAGAGATATATTTAACCTCATATATATATACACACACACACATATATATAGTAATATGAAACATATATATTAAAAATGTTATTGCTACATTTGAAGGTTACGTAAGTTAATTGGGTAGGAAATTCCAGCAAACACTTTTTAATCCTCTCTCTTGGGACATGCTATGGACTGGATTGTGCCTGTATTTGGGGATTGTATCATTGACAGAGTTTTTTGTAACTGTATTTGTGACAGTGTGTGGGTATAGGGTCTTCAGGATATAATTAAAGTTAAACGATTTATAAGAGTGGAACCCTGCTCTGATAGGATTAGTGTATTAGTGTACTTGTAAGAAAAGAAACCAGAGAGCTTTCTTTTTTCTCTCTCTCTCTCTCTCTGTGCACCATGTGCACAAAAAGGTCAAGTGAGGACACACAAAGTTGGTGGCTGCCTACAAGCCAGGTAGTGAGCTTTCACCAGCAAGAGAATCAGCCTGAACCTTGATCTGTGACTTTTACTCTCTAGAACTGTGAGAAAATAAATTTATAGTGTTTCAGCCATCCAGTCTATGGTATTTTGTTATGCAAGCCCTAGCTGACTAAAACAGCATATAAAAAACAACAACAAAAGAATAATCTGAAAGGAGATAGAGATAGAAGGTATTCTTCCTGCTATCCTCTCATAAAGATGCAAAAATCTAGAAAAAGAAATGAGGTGGGTATATTTATATTTTGAGAATATTTATTAATACCACATCATATATTTTGCTGTTTATCTCTGATCAAGAACTGTAAATCACAACCTGTTTTATGTTTGTTTGTTTTCTTTTAAAAATCTTGCCTTCTAATTACTCAATTCTTCAGTTTCCATATATTTTTTAATCACCTACTCCTTCCAGTCAAAAAAAATAAAGAATTATAGCTAAATCTGTACATATTGTACTAATCTAACATTATGTATATTGAGAAATATAAAATTATATATTAAAGAGACTGAACTAAAATTTGAATAGAAATTCTGGTGATTTCTCTCATCACCCCAACTGCTATCTGTGGACCACTTAGGGTACATACATCTTATTAGAGACCCCTGCACTAATATGTAAATCCTTAAAGCTTAGGAAAATGTCATGCTTCGCATCGTACATCTTGGTCTTCAAATAATTACAATTATTTTCAAACTGTGTAGTGTACTCAAGATATAAGAATTGATACTCAAAATTACCCCCTTTCCTTTTCTTCCAAGTATTTTCTTCCCATTCCTCACTGTTTTTGGAATTTCTGAAAGTTAACATTTTTTTTTTTTTTTTTACTTTTAGAATTGAATACTCTCGACCTAAGAAAAATCTGAACATAATGGCATATACAGTTTGAAAATTCAAGTTGTCTTGAGCACTTTTCTCCTTACACAGTTAATGTAGCCTGTGCTAGTTTATCACAGAGACCCAGATCTTCATTGAGTCTACAATCACTAAAATAAAAGAGCGATGAGAGCTGTGTGTGGTATCTAAACAATGTCACCATAGGAAACAGTCACCACGCACACAATAAATTTTATATTTTTCAGTTTTAGAAATAAGACATAGAAATAAATATTTTCAGTGAAGGAACACTGGGTTCATTATTTCATTCTCGATGACAATTTTCCCAATAAATCAAACAATGTGATTTTAATTTATATGTTTAAAAATCTAACTTAGTTTAAAGAGCAATCAATTCATTATACATATTTCTTTGAAACTGAGCGTGCTATCATGTGCTGTATATTTGAAGTCTAGTCCTCAAAGTTTTGTGCTGAATCAAATCATAAATTAGAATGCCCCCCACTACTTTTATGAGTTGTATGACAATGAATGATGTTTTGAAGAATTTATGAGGGCAAAATCTCCGTTACCTACATAGTTACTGCCTTTTTCAAAGGAATAAATCCTAGCTACCTGAGACCAAAAGTACAAAGTTCTCGGCACTGTGGATTCATGACCGACAGGCAAAGTTCCAGGGTCTTAATCACGGGGGGATGTTTTCCAGTTGTAAAATACAAAATTGGGCCAGAGAAGAAAGATTAATAGAGCTTCTCAAGCAGTAAAGCCAAATACACCTCTGACTGCACGTGGATCACCTTAGGAGTGGAATTAGACTTTTTCTTTATTTAATAAACAATGGGATTTGGGCTCCTTACATATTTTCTTTATTTAGAAGTTTACATATATGTTTTGCTTAACTTGCAATTGACAAGTTAGCTGACATTATGCTCTGTAAAATTATATTAAAATATCTGATGTTTACACACGTATACAAATACACATACCTTAAATGATTCAATAAATTCAATCATTTATATTCAGAGGGAGGTTAGTTTTCTTCCTCTGTTATCCAGCTAGATTAGGTAAATTCAATGAATTGTAGGATCATGGAATTTCAGGTTCAAGTTTTGTTGAAATCTTGTGAGTACACAGTAATTCAGAGAAAGACCTTGCTGTACATATACAGAGAGTGTATAGCTGCCCACACTGAACAAGCAGAATTTATTCAACCGAACTAACATAGGCTGAGGGTGATATGATTTTATGTCTAATTCCTGAATAAATCAGTTTTAACTTTATTTAGCCAAATGCTGAAAAAACTTATCAAGAGTTTATTCATTCCTCCTAACTTCTGAATTTCATAAATATTGATTTAATGAAGAGCATTGACTTCATTATTTACAATGTACAATAATCTTAGACATGATTAAGTTGAAAGCATTGGGAATGTATTTTAAAAATACATTAAAACTTATTTTTCATAGGAAATAAATGCATATGCAGTTAAATGTATATCACCTTTCCACCATATCTCAGACATTCAGAACCCCCTTTTCCACTTATATTCGAGTTTTTTATAATTTGTTCATAGATTTTCATAGATAACCTATGCACATTCTACAGTACATAAAGGGAACAAATTTTTAGTCAAATGATAATTCAGTATATATAAAGATGATAACATAGTATACTCACTCTTCTGAATCTTGTTTTTTTTTAATTTACAGTTTTAACCTTATTTTGGAGATTATTTTTATCAAAATGAGCAGTCAGGACATTTTTAATGGCTACTGAAATTATGTTTAATAATATCCTATTACCTACTAATGTTACCTGATATTTTGCCTTTAGATCATTGGGTTTTGCAAGTACTAACGGTGCTGCAATTTACATGCTCATTTTAATGAATGTCTGTAAATTCAATGAACGTCTATAAATGTAGGTCAAAAAAGAATGTCATATTTTTAACTTTGCTAGGTATTGTCAATTGTACCCCATAGTTTAACTCAATTTACAGATTGACTGCTCCATTGTATGTATGTATGCCAATTTTCCACACTCTCTCCACTACTATTTTCAATTTGTTTGGGTTTTGTTAATTCAAAGCTAAATTGCTTCAAATCATGTCTCTCTCTGTTTTCTATAATACTATAACTCTAAACGATAGAAATATCCAGTGAATTTAAAGTCTGGACTTCTTCAACCAGTAGAATAGCTCTTTGATTTTAGCGCCCAATTATCATATCTTATTTTATTTTATTTATTTTATTTTTTTTGTCTTTTTTTTTTTTTTTCGGGTCCGGCAACGGATCGCAACCCTCAGTGCTGCGCCCGCACCTCGCTCAGCCAGTGGGATCCGAACCCTTGGCGGGAGCGCCGCCGCGCTCCCAACGGCGCACTGTAGCAGTGCGCCACCGGGCCGGCTCATATCTTATTTTATATTTTAGACTTATGTACATATCTTTCAAAACAGTTTGGATTTTTGGCCATTTTTGAATAAAGTAATATTATACATTTCCATTCCCAAAAGTAAATGCAACATTAAAAATTATGTGAGTGAAAATTCTTGATTTACATTCCAAATTCAATTGGCTATACATCAATGCCAGAATAAAATGTGTAGATATTTGAAATATGTAATAAGCGTCAGCAAAGATGAAGAGCAGTTTTGGCTATTGCTAACACTACAGGAAGCTAAACAGTTTTAGAGTCAGTTTGAACCATCTCTTCCATTGTCAGATTGCTCCAAGCATCTTTATATAGTGTGTTTTTATTAGACTTTTTGCATTTGCTGGATTTTACAATAAATTCTATCTCAATGGAATATTTTTTAAAATGAGTTGAGTAAAGGTAACAGAACGAAAGAGAGGATGTTATGCACATGGATAATGTGTTCATTAACAATAATATTGACTGCTTAGTTGTGGAAAACAATATGTAAAGTGGTTTACAAACTAATAGGATAGTGGTTTGTTACTTATTTTCAGGAATTTTATTATGTTTTAGTTATTTTAGGACTTGAGGTTTACATGTACTCATTCTAATTGCGAAGAATCTGTGATTTTTCAAGAATGTATTATTGTCTTTAAGTAAATGAACACCCACATACATATGTATATAAACATACAAATGATTACCACTTTGATGGCAAAACTCAAAGTCAGGACCACTGGTTTTACTCCATTGAAATAATTGTTCTCAGATACCCTGGCCAAATAATTTTGGTCTTAGTAAATATGGCTTGAATACATCTTGAAAATTTAGAATTATTAAGTTTCCCCTAAGTTTTTCTACATGTCTCTCAAATAAACTAGCTATTAATTTATGCGGTGTTTGCATTAGTATCGTATCTAACATCAATCTCGGTGATTTCACAACAGAACAAATAAGTGATTGGTGGAAAGTCTTCAACACACATAGTTTTTTAAAGTACACACTTTCTTTAATGAAACAGAATATGGATTTATGCAAAGAGTTACACAATTCAGGAGAATAGAGAAAACTTGAGTCCCCCAAAGATTGTAGAGTTGGTAATAACCCTCCATTCACAAAAAGAAACAACCACCCTTCACCGTTCCCATGGGAATTTCAATATTCCTCTTCTCTTTATCCGTCTTACTAGTGCCTATGTGTGAGTGTGTGTGTGTGTGTGTGAGAGACAGAGAGACAGAGAGACAGAGAGAGACAGAGAAAGACAGAGAGAGACAGATAAAATTAGAGAGACAGAGAGAGAGAAAATTAGACAGAGAGAGAGAAAATGAGAGAGAGAGGGAGAGAGAGAGAAAGAGGAGTCTCCATTATGTGTCTAGCAAATAACTAGGACAAAACATTCTCAGCACATAACTATTTACTGTGAGACTGACTAAATTCAATTCATGAAAAAATGTAATTCAGCACCAACACTTACAAATCCACAATTTTAAAAAGCAGTAAAACAAACAAACAAAAAACCAGCAGTGCAAGCAAATACCTTTTGTCATATTAGATAAAGAATATCAAATTAAATGTTTTTTTTAAAATATGATGAAATACTGTATTTAAATTATCAATAAATACTTTTGCTATTTTTTTAATAAGCTCGTGATCCATCATTCCTTTCAAGAGGCATATAGTGTACTTTGTGCTCATTGCCTTGAGTAAGAGATGGCACAACAAAACAAAATAGGCAAAAATCACCTGCCCCACTTGATTTCTGAGTTCCAAAGTTTATATCCTTTAAATTAAGAAACTGAAATAGCTTATGATGTTCCAATACAAATACAAATATTTGGTTCAATGCAGGTGATACATGAGCAATGCCTGTGTCCTCTGGGATTTGAAAAGGTTTTCTGGATTAAGGGTGTGGGCATATCAGAAAAGAAGCAAGGGATACATTTAATGGATTCCTGAGAAAAAGGTAGGCAGGGAGAATACTATGTCCTATAGCTGCTGTTCCAAGTCTTGACTTAGTGTGGGGGGCTAAAAATTTCAGATGGATTTTCCAAATCTGAGAGCAGTGAAGTCGGTACATCTACTTCTCAGGCAGAGTTTAGGGAAGAGGTAAGGTCCCTTGGGTTTCCTAACATGATTATCGCCCAGTAGAGGAGTCCTGAAAAGAACAGAGTTTAGTTATACAAAATTAAATCAAATTTCCTGCATATCTGAATTTATGAATTTAAATTGGCAACTGTTAAGTAAGAAAGGGCTTTGAAACACGAAAAAATAGCTAGATTAACAACCAATTATACATTTTATAAAGAAAAATGACAGTTGCCAACTGAAAGCATTCTCCATTTGGATGTACTGTAAACAAAATGACTCATGAAGAATTAGACTTTTATCCAACAACAGTAGGCAAAATTATCTATACCAAAAGGAAGATCAATGATATTCATCCTTGATCATACATTGACTTGTTTACCATGCATCTGTGGAGGAGGCATTGTAGAAAATGAGCTGTGATATGTGTTGTGAAGGTTATAAATTGCAAATACAGTTTCTCTCCCTAAATAATGTGTCTGTGTATATATCTGAACAAATATCTGCTCATCAACATTATTTCATGAACTCTAATAAAGCAAAATGAGATAGTCACAAATCTTCTTTACAACAGAATTCTTCTTATTTATGTTTTATGTTTTAAAGGAATGCTTCAACTTTCTCAAAAAGATTTCAGTGACTGAAATATACTGTCAAGGAATTCTAACAACCTCAATAAGCAAAGGGAGTTTTGTGATATTTCTCTGCTATGATATTAAAATAAAGCAAGATGTACAGATCTCATGAATGAATATTCTTTTTTTTTTTTTTTTTTTTAAAGATGACCGGTAAGGGGATCTCAACCCTTGTCTTGGTGTTGTCAGCACCACGCTCAGCCAGTGAGCAAACCGG
>NW_007751758.1:8125-9163 GCF_000696425.1 Galeopterus variegatus | reverse complement strand
TGGCACCTTCGACCTTGGGGAGGGGCAGGGGCAAAGATGGACAACGGCTGCCAGAGGAGGCCCTTTTTAGAATGAGAATTAGACCCTGTAGTTTGGTGCGTAAAGACCTTCCGGTGATTTCTCGACACCAAGATCAAAATTCACAGTGCAACCTCCGCTCCTCCTTCTACCCATCGCCTGCCCAGATCCAGCCCCTCTGCCATCAAGGAAACCCCAGGGCCTTTGCATGTGCCAGTTCCACCTCAGGGCCTTTGCAGTGCTGGGTGCTCTGCCCCCAGGTTTCCCATGTCAGCGTTCAATTCTCCTTCAAGTGTCTCCTTCTCCAGGCTCCCAGACTAAAAGTAACACCCCCTGCTTTCCCCATCACATTACCCTGTTTGTTGGCTGCAGAGTGCTTCCCAAAGTTAAAAAAATATATAAATATATATCCTGTTTATTTATGGGTTTACATGTTTCGTGCCTGCCTTCCCCATCAGACTGTGAGCTCTGGGAGTCTCGGGATCCATCTGGTTTGTTTACCTCTGCATCTTCCACCCCAGAGAGAGGATCTGACATATTGAAGGGGCTCAATTAATGAATCTGTGGAATAGATGAATAAATGAATGAACGAATGTATCCCAGCTTCTCGGGGCCAGGTGGACCTTGACGTGCCCCTAGGTCAAGGCCTAAGTGTCCTCCAAGTGCCCTGCACAGCAGGGAAGTTCTGACAGTGGGGCAAATGAAACTGGCTGGTGTGATGGAGATTAGTGGGGGTTCAGGTGTCGGGGGCAGTCAGGGAAGGCCTCCTAGGGGATGTGGCATAGAGCTGGGATGTGCAGGGTGGGGAGGAGCCAACCACACATGGAGATGCAGGGAGGGCATTCCAAGCAAAAGGAATGGCATGTGCAAAGGTCCTGAGGCTCACTGTGTTTGAAAAACAGAGCAAAAGCCAGTGTGGAGAGGGAGTGGACTAAGTGAGAGGGAGATCATCAGGGGGTGAGGCACCAGGGTTGCAGGGGCCAGCCATGCAGGGCCTTGGGGCCAGGGGAAGAGCCAGGA
>NW_007751758.1:5574-5909 GCF_000696425.1 Galeopterus variegatus | reverse complement strand
ATAACCAGCGTGCCCTTCCTACTTCAGACAGTGAGGACATAAACAAAAGAACCCACCTAGTTCATCACCTTTAGGCTCTACATAAATGGAGAAAAGAGCATTTATTGCCACCCTCCGCACGCAGGAGATTGGGAGAACTCTGTGGGTATGGTTTCTGAGTTCTGGGGCCATGCTGTGCAGTAGAAATATAACGTGAGCTGCACATTGCAATTTTAAGTTTCTTAGTAGCTATGTTAAAAGAAGTAAAAGATAACAGGTGAACATTTTTATTTACTTATTTTTTGCGGCTGGCCAGTACAGGGATCTGAACCCAAGACCTTGGTGTTATAAGACTG
>NW_007751758.1:3013-4222 GCF_000696425.1 Galeopterus variegatus | reverse complement strand
TAAGCATATAGTGGGCCACTAATAAATACTTTCATTGATTAACCAAGCATTTATTGAGGTCCTGCTGTGTGCCAGGCACAGTCTTAGGCTGGGGCCTGACTCAGAAATTTTCATCGTTATCATTTGTATCGATCATTTACCCCTAACCAATTACGGAGTTAAGCTTTTGCCTGTTGTGGCCCCTTTCATCCTCACAAGAACTGAAGTCACCCTTAGCCCCATGTTGTAAATGGGGACACTGAGGCACAGCAAGGTTAGTAACCTGTTGGGTGTTTCAGGGCTAGCTGGTAGAGCAGCCTGCATGGGACCCTGGGCAGGGCTGCCACCACGATGCTGACAGCTCAAGGGCTGGGGGTGGGAGGAGCAGTGAGGAGGAGTGGGATGTCCCAGCCCCTGCAGTGTCTCCCGCAGAGCCCACAGCTGCTGCCGCCACTTCATGGTGAAGCTCTTGGATGATGGGAGTTTTGTGATCCTCGGGGAGAACGTGTCCCACGCCTCACTGGACGCCCTAGTCACCTTCCACCAGCAGAAGCCGGTTCGGCCGCACAGGGAGCTGCTGACCCAACCCTGCGGGCAGGTAAGGGTGGGACCCACAACGGCCACAGCCATGTCCTAGGGGCCAAGCCCTTTGCTCCCACTCACCCCTTTAGCTTCTCTTGATGCTGTCGCTCTCAGTGTCCTCGGCTAAGCCCGGTCCCGCCCCTCCTAGTTTTCCGCCCCTACAGCCCTGCCCCTCATGGTCCGTTTCCCCATGGCTCCACCCTCGTGGCCCATAGCCCCAGGCTGATTTTTTACAAGGGTGCGTGTGCGGGGTATAACCCTGGCTGATTTGTAGGAATGGCATATTTCCTAATAAGCCTTGGTGGGCGTGGCCTAGCTCCCAAGTAACTGATGTGGGAGGGACAGTACCTGAGACTGGCCTTCCAGGGTACCTTCAGGACCCCAGCCTGCCCTTTCCCCTCCATGATGCTGAGCTGCAGATACCTTCTACCCCGCAGAAGGATCCAGCAAACGTGGATTACGAGGATCTGTTGCTTTACTGCAACGCACTGGCGGAGAAAGCCACCAGCCCCGCCTATGGCCCCCAGGAGCATCAGAGGCCTTCCTCCTGCTCGGTGGCCACACCTGAGGAGGTATGTGACTAGAGCTGGCACCTTCGACCTTGGGGAGGGGCAGGGGCAAAGATGGACAACGGCTGCCAGAGGAGGC
>NW_007751758.1:0-1371 GCF_000696425.1 Galeopterus variegatus | reverse complement strand
GGCAGCAGTGCTTGAGGGGGTAAATAAGAGTGTGTGGCTGTTCTGCCCTGTCACAACAGAGTCATTGAGACAAGACAGTGTGGTCCACAGAGCTGAAAATATTTACTCTCTGGCCCTTTACAGAAAAAGTTTGCCGACCCCTGAGGGAGATGGTGAAGCTGTTTACTGAGGAGGGAAGGAATGCGGTATGGGATCAGGTGTGGGTGTTCACACAGGGCTGTTTCTCAGCCTCAGGGCATCTGCGAGGGCTCCAGGCCCCAATTTCTGGGGCAGGTTAGGAGCTTTAGTGCATGCGCTGGGCCCAGGTCTCATCTGCTCTTGGTTTCAGGCCTCCCCAAAGCTAGTCCTGCTCCATGAGCCAAAGAAAAGGAAGCCATCTGCAGAGCTGGACAGAGTACCCACAGAGGAGGCTGCCTCCTTCTGCCTCCCGAAATCCCCTCTTGGGGAGACCCACCAGAAACTCTGGAAAAACCTCAAAATGCTCCCCAAGATGGGCAAGAGGGTCCAGCAGCAGCTGGAATCCCGCCTCCAGGCTGCGAGCTTGTCATCACTCCGGGATGCAGGGCAATCAGCGGTGACTCACACCTCCGGGGCCAGAGCAGGCAGCCAAGAGCACTCAGGTGACGCAGCCTGGAAAGACAGTGTCTACACGGACCCTTTTGTGGCCACATCCCTCAAGAGCCCTTCACAGCCCCAGTCTCCAAGAGACAGAAATGCCCCCTCCAAAAAGGCTGAGAGGTCGGCCAGCTGGAGTTGGCACAGAGTGGTAGCGAGGGCTTTGTCCTCCCGGGTGTCTGAGCCAGAGGCAAAGGACTTGATGGGGACTCAGAAGGACCAGCTCCCTGAGGAATACCNCCGTGGCTCTCCTGACCCCCATAGAAGTTGAGAGCACGTTTCTTTGGGGCAGAGTTTACATCCAAGCTCCACCCCAAACTTGCTGTGGGACTCTGAGCGAGTGGCTGGCCTTCTCTGGGCCTCAGTTTACTCTTCTGTAAAGTGGGGATGATAGCTGTTCCCCCTCGTAGGGCTGTAATGAGGGCTGAAGGGGTGAATGTGCAGGACAGGACGCACAGAGGCTGCTCAGTCAGCGGCAGGGAATTCAGCCTGTGTTCTATCTCCGTGTGTCTGTCTGCCAGGAGATGAGTCTTGCTTATCCAGGGTAGAGGAGGTCCTCGGTGCATGAAAGGTTGATGCCAATCACAATAGCAACAACAGCAGTGGCAGCACGCACTTACTGAACACCTACTACGTGCCAGGCACTGCCCTGAACTCTTTCCATGTGTTAACTCAGGACCCAGCAAATTTTTTTCTGTAAAGGGCCAAATAGTTGATACTTTCAAATTTGCACAATGACTCAACTGTGCTGTCACA
>NW_007751757.1:0-9163 GCF_000696425.1 Galeopterus variegatus | reverse complement strand
GGGGTGAGGACAGGGAAGGTCTCCTGAAAAAGGTCACATCCATCATGGGACATCTTCTAGGCGGAAGGGGCAGGAGGAATAACCAATGCAAAGGCTTGAGGATCATGGTGGACTCCCCATGCTTTCTACCCTGGCAGCATAGGGAATGCTGCATCATGAACATAATAAGCTTAAGGTACCATTGCTCGTTCTCATAATAAATGTATCTGCCTTCAGCACGATTTAATAAGAGAATTACCCAAGTGCATTATCTGTCACTGCCAGGAGGGCTGAGAAGAGGGAGGCACCAGAGACCCAGGGGAGATCAGGGCAGGTAGAGACGGAGGCAAGTCCAGAGTAGGGTCCCCAGAAAGAACCGTGGAGGAGCTGGAGAGAAATGTGAGCTGGAAGGCCTGGGACTTGTAAGCCAGGCTGAGATGAGCTGTTTTCTCATTACAGTGAGAAGCCCTTGAAGGGTTTTAAGGGAGGGAGAGAACCAATTTGATTCACATTTTTAAAAGATTAACACTGTTAGAAAATGTATTGAGGGGATGGGGCAAGACAACTATTAATGGTCCAGGCTTCTAGGTGGCAGTGAAGACAGAGAGACGGGGAGTCCAGACAGGGCCCGCAGGCAGAGGGGCCGGAATCAGGGATAAGTGATGGGCAATGCAGGTGCTACTCCTGAGATGGGGAGGAAAGGAAGATGTCAAAGGCTTTGTTGTCAAGACACGTGGAGGACAGACAGCATGTCCAAGTGGAAATGCCAACGTGGCAGTCGAATACATCATTCTGGAGCTGGGGCACCAGGTCAGGGCTGGATGCCCCTGCATGCTGGAAATGCGAGTGGCATCAGTATACAGTCAACCTGGAGACGAATGAAGAAGTGGGATTGGTTGTGACCTCTAAGCCTGGAGGAAACTGCCCTTGTTGAGCTTCCCAGCTGAGGACAGAGAAGGATCCTTTAGATTAAGTTACCCTTGACTTTGGCCAGAACCTCTGGGTGGCAGGATGGAACTGGAAGTTGGGATGGATGAAGAGTGAACACCGTGGTCACCAGTGCCTGGCCTCAACCTTGGCTGGAATCTAGATTTAAAAATAGCTATGAAGGACATGTTGGGGGAAAATGGGGAAATTTGAAAATGGAATTTACGTTAGACAATATTGTATCAGCACTCAGTTTCTTGTGTGTGATAATGGTCTGTGGTAGGAGAGAATCCTGGTCCTTAGGAGACTTACATTTTAGTGTTGACTGTGATATTTAGGGGTAAAAGCAGGATGCCTGGGACTTTCCAGTGGTTCAACAGTAACAACTAATTAAACATATATCTGTATGTATCTATCTATATCTATATATCTATCTATCCCCATACACAGGTAAAACACACAGAGATAGCAAATGTGGCAAAATGCTAACTGGAAAAATCTAGGTAGAGGGTATTTTAATATATATTTTAAACATTTTTTTTTAAAAAGATGACCAGTAAGGGGATCTTAACCCTTGACTTAGTGTTGTCAGCACCATGCTCAGCCAGTGAGCAAACTGGCCATCCCTATATAGGATCCGAACCCATGGCCCTGGTGTTATCAGCACCACACTCTCCCGAGTGAGCCACGGGCCGGCCCTAAAATGTCTGTTTTTAAAAACAGCTCCCAGGCCTGCAGCAGCATCTGATGACAAACCATAGGCTGTCACCTTAATCTAGTATTCCCATAGCCTTTGCTGAGGCAAAGTGCACTTGCAAGCTTCCGCACTAATGCTCTTTCCAGATCCTCTTGGGGAGATTATCACCGTTACCCCATTTCATAAATGAAGAAACTAAGCTCTGTCAGCACGAGGTTTCTCATATCGTTGAGGGCAGTGACTGTGTACAAGTCATGCTGTGCTCCTTGTGCCTGACAACATGCCAGGGGGAGGAACAGGGGGTCCGATCAGTTAGCCAAGTGCACTGTATGATGTATAATCTGTGCTCACTGTTTTAGGCAGATGGTCTCACTTAGTTTTGATGACAACCTGTGAGGTTTGTATTCTTAACCCCAAGAGGAAACTGAGTACACAGAGGTTAAATAACTTACCAAAGGTCACAAAGCAGAATGAGGATTCAAGCTCAAATTTGTTTGAACAGCAGCTTATGCCCTTGACTGCTTGGCTGTACACTGTCTTCCAGGAGAGCAAGGTGTGGACTTCTGGAAATTACTCAAAAGCTGTTAGCACAGTGCTGAGGACAGGTAAGAGGCATTCAAGGAATGTCAGCGACTGCTGATTGAATGATTGACAGTCTGAATGAATGAATGAGTGGAGATGTGACTTTCTGTCCTGTGGGGTCTTTCTCTTCAAGTATAAAATTTCCCCATAGCCTTCGAATGCTCCATCTAATTAAAGCAAAAAGGCATCAAAGAATTGCTGGGCCTTTCCTTTATTAACTGTCAAGTCCAATCTGAAGGCTGTTTACGTGCCAAGGTCAGAGATCAGTCTTTAGCTGCTCTCGTCTCATTCATCTGGCAAAGCTTGGAACATAAAGTTTATTGATGCAAAACTGATTGGCAGGCAGGGGTAACGAGGTGGTGGGAACAGGGACTATCAAAGAGTTCTAAGCCACAGTTGGCTCAGCTGTGTTCCTTGGCGGTGCTGACATTCCCATGTTCCAGGTTGCTGGGTCAAACCTTTTGGCACTAAAATCCAGATGAGCAGCAAGTGCTGTCTGGCCCTTTGGCAGTTCTAATTGCACCCATCAAGATGGGGAGGGGCAGGAGTCCCTACTCCTGGTTTTGTGTATTAATTTGGAAAGAGTGAGGCATGGAGGGTCAGGTAGGGATGGTCTTAAAACTTCACAAATCAAAGGAATTCCTGTTTAAGCCTCCTCTAGACTGGCCTGAGGGTCCTAAAAGAGGAAGGTAGTTGTTCACCTGAAGTTTGCAGACAGCCCATTGCTAAGTAGCTGTCTCTGGTGAGTTCCTGCCGGTGCCTCATCTATGCCCACCAGCAAAGAGAGGTGGGAAAGGATGTGTGGGTCACACCTGGCTGTACTTGCAGTGTTCTTGGAATGAAAACCAGGACATGGGCAGTAAGTTCCTGTGAGGTTTGTATTCTTAACCCCAAGAGGAAACTGAGTACACAGAGGTTAAATAACTTACCAAAGGTCACAAAGCAGAATGAGGATTCAAGCTCAAATTTGTTTGAACAGCAGCTTATGCCCTTGACTGCTTGGCTGTACACTGTCTTCCAGGAGAGCAAGGTGTGGACTTCTGGAAATTACTCAAAAGCTGTTAGCACAGTGCTGAGGACAGGTAAGAGGCATTCAAGGAATGTCAGCGACTGCTGATTGAATGATTGACAGTCTGAATGAATGAATGAGTGGAGATGTGACTTTCTGTCCTGTGGGGTCTTTCTCTTCAAGTATAAGATTTCCCCATAGCCTTTGAATGCTTTATCTAATGGAAGCAAAAAGGCATCAAAGAATTGCTGGGCCTTTCCTTTATTAACTGTCAAGTCCAATCTGAAGGCTGTTTACGTGCCAAGGTCAGAGATCAGTCTTTAGCTGCTCTCGTCTCATTCATCTGGCAAAGCTTGGAACATAAAGTTTATTGATGCAAAACTGATTGGCAGGCAGGGGTAACAAGGTGGTGGGAACAGGGACTATCAAAGAGTTCTAAGCCACAGTTGGCTCAGCTGTGCTCCTTGGCGGTGCTGACATTCCCATGTTCCAGGTTGCTGGGTCAAACCTTTTGGCACTAAAATCCAGATGAGCAGCAAGTGCTGTCTGGCCCTTTGGCAGTTCTAATTGCACCCATCAAGATGGGGAGGGGCAGGAGTCCCTACTCCTGGTTTTGTGTATTAATTTGGAAAGAGTGAGGCATGGAGGGTCAGGTAGGGATGGTCTTAAAACTTCACAAATCAAAGGAATTCCTGTTTAAGCCTCCTCTAGACTGGCCTGAGGGTCCTAAAAGAGGAAGGTAGTTGTTCACCTGAAGTTTGCAGACAACCCATTGCTAAGTAGCTGTCTCTGGTCAGCTCCTGCCGGTGCCTCATCTATGCCCACCAGCAAAGAGAGGTGGGAAAGGATGTGTGGGTCACACCTGGCTGTACTTGCAGTGTCCTTGGAATGAAAACCAGGACATGGGCAGTAAGTTCCAGAAGAGAGAGGTGGACCCAGGAAGTATGTGGCTCATGCCACTCAAGGTGGGGAAAGGCTCAAATATTATTTCTTTTTATTAGGACCAAACTTGATTCTGCCTGATCTGAAAAAAGGAATCCTGACTGCAGGTTATTTTATTTTGTACTTTTTTGGCAGATGGCCAGTATGGGTATCTGAACCTTGGAGTTACAAGGCTGTGCTCTAGCCAATTGAGTAATGGGCCAGCCTGCAGGTCATTTTAAGTCTTCTTTGTTCCTGTAACTCAGAAACAGTGGTTTTCCACAGCAGTTATCTAGATTTAAACCCCCAAACTCACACATCACAAAGTCCATTTAAAAGCAAAAAAATAGCAAAATCAAACAAACTGAACTCCCAACCTACCTTCATTATATTTCCATGGGAAATAAATAGTCCAGGTTCAAGGCCTAGTCTCAGGAGGGAATGCCTCCTCTCCTGGTCTGTTTCCAGATGGTGGAGGGCAGGGGGGCATGTCCCTTTTATTTCCTCTTCTCTGTGGCAGGGCTTGGGGCTTGGGCTGCATGGAGCCCCAGAGAGAAATGCCCACTGCAGAGCAGAGGAGGATCCAGTTCAAGGTCTACCCTTGAGCTGTGTGAACTTGGGTGTTTACTTCATCTTCCAAGCCTTGGAATGATGACCATGATCCTCCCATTTGAGTTCTGTCAATGAATGATGAGGAACTAGGTTAAGGAGGTGATTAAGAAAGTATCCCAGAGTCCCACACAACCACCACTAACAATAGCATAACACGATCAACACCTTATTCATGGTAGGAATAAAGCGTTTTAGGTGCACAGAGAAAGAAGGGAGTTGAGAAGGCTTCAGTGGTTCTCAAACTGGTTTCCAGGCCCTCAGCAGCAGCCTTACCTTCCAATTCTGGGAAGTTGCTAGAATTGCAAATGTCAGGCACCACCCCAGACCTGCTGAATCAGAAACTCCGGGTATGGGGCCCAGCAATCTGTGTTGAAACAAGCCCTCCTAGTGATTCTGATGCAAGCTAACGTGTGGGAATTACACAGAAATTGGCTAACTACCTTGTGACCAGCAGTATGTTTTTGCAAATAAAGTTTTACTGGAACACAGCCATAGTCATTCATTTACATATTGTCTGTAGCTACTTTCCTTCTAACCAGAAGAGTTGGTAATTTTGACAGCAACAATATGTCCTGCAAAGACTGAAATATTTACTACCTGGTCCTTAACAGAAACAGTTTGCTGCCCGTCAAAGGGTGGGGTTGGGAGAGGCTGGTCCCCCCTGGATCCCTCTTCAGCTGCTAGAGTCTCTGGCAATACTTGTCTCCAGTGCAAGGATTAAGCCAGTTAATAAAAAAAAAAAAAAAAAAAGCCAGTTAATACATTAGTTACTCCACAACTAAGTCTGGATTTAGGAAAGAGCACAGGGACACCAGGGAAACACAATATGCAGGTCTGTGGATGGTTTCCCACTGAGATACTAAAGTATTTTTCAGGGCAGTGGTTCCTAAAACAGATAGAACCACATTTCCATCAAGAATGGACACTGTGGGCTGCTGGGTAGACAACACAGGCTGTAGGTCATGTGCAGGATTCTGATATCCACTGTAATGTCACTTCTTTTCTGTTGCAACTATTGTTTTGGGAAGACTTTTCCTTAAAAGAATAATTTCATCTTGCATTTCCATGATTTTTTTTTTTTTTTTAATTTCAAAGACTAATGTGTTAACTGGCTTAATCTTTACAGCAACCTTGGGAGGGGACAGGTGTCAGCTCCCAGTTTGACATATAAGGAAATTGGCCCCAAGAGGTGAAGTAACTTTCCTAAAGTTATAAAGCTAATGAATGTTAAAGCAGAGTCTAAAACCTGAGGCCTTGGCAAGATACCTGGAAAACCAAAGAACAGAACTTGGAAGACAAGTGATAGACAAGATCAGCTAACTACAAAAAAAGCCACAGCCCGAGGGGCTGGCTGAAATGGGTGATCTGGGAGCTCCAGTGGTGCAATCAGCATGGGGTATTTATATGAAAATGGGTGATCCCAATGTCTAACAAAATATCAACCTATACATCGCTTGTGGTTTCAGAAGAGGTGTGACCCACCTGGCATCTAAGAGGGGGTAGTCTTTGGTGTAATCCCATGAGAGCAACAGACCGAATGTCCTGTCTTTTAGAAGACAGGGCCCTATTTTGAAGAACTGGGAATAGCAGCTGAATATAGCTTGACACAGTGGAGCCATTAAGATGATCCTACTCTCTGGGCCATGTCGCCATTTGCCATTCCATGACAGGCTGTGCCTTACAAAGTCACGATGTGACCAAACACACTTTAAATAAGTTGATTCATGAACCCAAGGTTAAATCACTTTATAAAGAGGAAACATCTGCAGCAGAATTTCTTCTTTCTCTGGGGAAGGGTGAGCCCTATTGTCTGTATTTTGCCTTACTGTTGATATTTGATATTTCCATTTATATGATGCTTATAAATAGAAACACCCAATCTCTGTAGTTAGCAAATTCATTAAATTCCTACAAGCAATTCCTATTGGGGTGTGTGTTAAATCTAGTGTGGGGCTGTAAATAGACTTATGACTGTATAAGTTCTTTGCTATGTAGAGAAAAACAACTTGGAAAAGTGAAACTAAAAGTCTCAACTCTCCCAGCGTTGATTCCAAATTCCAATGATTACTTTGGGGTGGGGGGACTGCTGGTCAGTAAAGGGATCCCAACCCTTGACCTTGGTATTATCAGCACCATGCTCTACCAAGTGAGCTAACCAGCCAGCTCCCCCAATGATTACTTTAACTAATTACTTTTAAATAAATGAATCACACAGCTTTTAAACCTGGAAAAAACTTTGGAAATTCTCTACCCCAAATTCCTCCTTCACAGATGAGGTTGGGAAGCTTGAAAAGGTTAGGAAACAAACAGGTCCATGCAGCTTGTCTGTGGAAGAGCTGGGCTGGAACTCTTTCTCTTCAACTCTTCTCTTCAGATTTGACATTCCAGTGTCACTTTAAGGAGTTACTCTTTAGGTCACTGGCTATGATGAAAGACCGTGCCTCATTTGCTTTTCTTTTGTATTGGTGTAGAAGGCAAGTCACGTGCAAACTACCTGTATTGCAGGGAGGCTGCACTCTTGGTTGTCCTCTACCTTGCCCTTTTTACCTACCCACTTCCCAGGACTTGCTCTCACCCTCTCCTTCAAACAGTTGTCTTTGGAAATGTGTCTGCAACTTCCCAAGCAGTCTGGGATCCAGAGGAAGATGACTCTTGGTTTAATAGAGTTTTTCCACAGTGTCTGAATTTGCCCCAACGGTTTGGAAGGTTGGAAAACTAACACAAAGTAAACTCGTAATAACTTCGTATAGCATACATTATACGAAGTTATACGATGGAGGTGCGAGAGTGATCTCCCTGTGTACTCAGCTCTGCAGCAGGCATCTTTCTTATTCCATTGTGGAAAGCCTGGAAACACAGCTGCAGCTCTGCCTGACAAGAACCAAGTCGGATGCTGCGACCCATGCAAGTTCCAGCATTTTCACTCACTGTTCTATGCCTGGAAGTCTCTTCTCCCAGACAGTGACAGGGTTTGCACCCTCATTTCTTTTAGGCACCTGTTCAGATGTCACATTATCAGAGAAAATCTGTCCATAACCTCCCTATATATAGTAACATGCCCACTGCTGCCATGGGGGTCTAACACTCTCTATCCAGGTACCCTGCTTTCTATTTCTCCATTGTATTCACTACCCCTGACATATAATTACGTGTTTATTGTCCATTTCTCCCACTAGAATGCACATGAGAGCAAGGATTTGGTTTTGGGCTTGGCTCTTTGTTTTTAATTTATTTCTTTGGCAGCTGGCCAGTATGGGGATCCAAACACATGACCTTGGTGTCATAACCCCATGCTCTAACCAATTGAGCTATCTTTTTTGTTTGTTCTTTNGTAACTTTCCTAAAGTTATAAAGCTAATGAATGTTAAAGCAGAGTCTAAAACCTGAGGCCTCAGCAAGATACCTGGAAAATCAAAGAACAGAACTTGGAAGACAAGTGATAGACAAGATCAGCTAACTACAAAAAAGCCACACCCCGAGGGACTGGCTGAAATGGGTGATCTGGGAGCTCCAGTGGTGCAATCAGCATGGGGTATTTATATGAAAATGGGTGATCCCAATGTCTAACAAAATATCAACCTATACATCGCTTGTGGTTTCAGAAGAGGTGTGACCCACCTGGCATCTAAGAGAGGGTAGTCTTTGGTGTAATCCCATGAAAGCAACAGACCGAATGTCCTGTCTTTTAGAAGACAAGGCCCTATTTTGAAGAACTGGGAATAGCAGCTGAATATAGCTTGACACAGTGGAGCCATTAAGATGATCCTACTCTCTTTTGCTCACTGAGGAAACTTCTGGTTGTGGTTAGCCTTCCTGAGTAGCTTTCTTGTGAGGAGAGTCTGTTGATCAAATGTTGCTGCTTGGTAGTCTAATTCTCCTTTTAAAATGAACACATTGAAGGCCGGCCCGTGGCTCACTTGGTAGAGTGCGGTGCTGATAACACCAAGGCCACGGGTTCAGATCCTATATAGGGATGGCCGTGTGCTCACTGGCTGAGCGTGGTGCTGGCAACACCAAGCCAAGGGTTGAGATCCCCTTACCGGTCATCTTTAAAAAAAAAAAAAATGAACACATTGATATCCTGGGTGTGTATCATTTTCTGGGTATTTTGAATGCATTATTTCTGTGAGTCTGATCAACTCTGGGGCAAGAGGGACCTGAAGAACTGAGAACCAGATTCTGGGCGATGGTGAATTTGACAACTTACCTAAAGAGACGATCACCTGCTCATGTCTAAACCTTCAAAGGAAGGAGAAACTAACTGCCATGTGGGAAAGCTATAGAACACAATGAAAATGGGATAATAGGTAAGAAGCCAGAAAGAGATGAGGGAAAGTTAGACTTCACTGAACCAAACTAAAGAGCAGGCAGAACTTGGAAGAGGCCGTAAGAACTCACGTTTACCCATGGGCAAAGGACAAAGTAGCAGAAGAGTG